>NC_056741.1:1684543700-1684661200 GCF_019279795.1 Protopterus annectens
TTATCAGCAGTGTTCTCTCTCTTTTCGATTATTCAAATGGATCTGACAAGCAGGAATCAGGGTGAAAGAATGCAAAGGATTCTGGCTGAAGTATGTTGTTTTTTTTATTTAGTTTGAAGAGGAGGTGTGTGTGTGTGTGTGTGTGTGTGTAAATGCCCCAATTTAATAGACCTGGTGGCTAGAGGCAGGCTCAAACTCTGTACCTTGGGTACAGGGTAAAAAGAGCCTAAAGTCCCTAGCCACCACCACTTGTGAATTTATGCCTCATTTTTGATATGTTCCTCATAAAATCTGTGGTTTTAAGGATTTGTGGTAAATCACTAAAGGATTGAATTCACTAAATAATGACAGACATTTGAATTTCAGACTTCATATTCTTCAGAAAATAAATGGTAACACAAAACCTTTTATTCTAGCAATTTTCTAAGTTTATAAGATCAGTATTTGAAATTTGTCCCTATTGTGGGGCTGTATTCCCCCATTATTGGCTTTGTCCAGGTTTTTATGTGCTAAGAGGTTGAGAGCTATGGTGAGAAGTGAGAACTGAATTCACTAAATGATAGCCATTTAAGTTTCAGTCTTCCTATCTTTCTGGAAACTGCTGATTTGGCATAGTGGTATGTTGCTCTGATTGCAGTGCACAGAGTCTTGGGTTCAAGATTTGGCAGTGAAATGCATTGTGGTAACACATCTTATTCTAGCAACTTTCCAAATTGTTTGTCCCCCCTGAAAAAAAAAAACTGAAATTGAAAAAAATAAGTGCCAGAAACTGTGCAAGATACCTATGGCTTTCACTACTGTCATTCTATATATATATATATATATATATATATATATATATATATATATATATATATATATATATTTTTTTTTTTTTTTTTTTTGTGTGGGTGGGTGTGGAAGTAGGCTTCTATGATGGACATGTTCTGAATTGGTCAGTTTTGTCATTATTGGTTCATGCATTTTGTTTCATTGCCTAATGGAAAAATGTTCAAACAATAAATTTAAAAAGCACTCTAACAAGTTTGCTGTATTATGCAAAGAATATAATTTAATAAAGTCAGGAAGGTGTATCAAAGAACACATGTATGTTTCTTGTTTTGTGTGCAAGGGGCCAATGATTTGAAAACAGCCCAAAGATAATCTTTATCCACCATTGGTCAGATGCATTTTTTTTGGATGTGGTGTGAGTTTAAATGCTGTTTCAATGAATGTGAATTTCAAGGGCAGGGAAGTTTTGATGCCAAGTCGATTTTCATTGTGATACAGTATTGCTTTGCTTAGCAGCTTTGTTTAGTAGATGTCTATTAGTGTTTGTGCATTGTGCTATAAAATGTAAAAATTAAATCCAAATAATCATTGTAGAAGTTAAAACGGTATGGACACATTAGTGTTTATGGTAAATGGGGTGACATAGACAGGTAATGGGACATTGGAATTGATGCAGGGGGACTCTGGTGCCATATTTTGGTTGTCTGTTCTTCAGTTTGTGTTTGAAAGTTGGTATCCCACAATTCCATTGGAGTGGCCGGGGTTATGTAATTATGTATGCAAATGTGATGTTAATCAGTGCACAGATTTGTACTTATTTTTCATGGGCCTTGTCCAGATTTTTGATGTTTCCGTGTTGAAAATATGGCTATATCTATGGTGTTGCATTTGTGTATGTGGTGTCTTTGACCACCAGTTCTGAACAGATCTGAGTGCTTCCTTTGAGAGTGCAGACATATGTGAAGAAGGCCTTATGATTGTCTTTAGTAGATGTGGTCAGTCTGAATTCTAAGTTTGCTTTGGAGGATTTCACTAGTGTTTTATTTACTTGTTTAGGCTAAGAAGAAATTGTTTCCAATTAGGCACCTGCTCTTTTTTTGGTCCTGAACAGCAAATTTTCCCTTTTATTATAGAGTTTATTTATTGCAGATATCCACCAGACAGGTTTACTCTTCCTTGAGGAAGAAGATTTTGTCCTGTCAGGTAATTTTGATTCCATGCAGCTATATAAATGCTCGTATAGCACTTTGGTGTTGGTTTTGACATTTGTGCCAGTTCCTATGGAGGGAGAGGAAGCTGTGAAGCTGTTTATACCTTTCCTCGGGAGCTTGTAATCAGCTTTGGAGACATTTCTATGTTTGACAGTAGCAAGGGGGTTGGGGGTTGGGGAGATGGTGACTTCAAAAATGACCATTTTGTGGTCAGATCTTACCAGGGAGGATGACACTGTAGGCATGCTGCAGTGGTTACTCATGTTGGTTAAGATATTATCACCTCTTGTGGGGTTGTCTACCAGCTGGTCCAAGGTATTTGCATTGACAAAATCAAGGAATCACTGGGCATTACTGTTTTGGCATGAGTAGTTCTTCCAGTCTATGGTTGGGTAGTTCAGTTCACCCAAGATCAGAGCAAAGTGTTGAATCTTCATAGAGGTCCAGTTCAGTGGAGTGGGCATCTTCAGTCAAAGCTGGAGACCTGTAGCTAGCTATGATTTGAATAGGGGTCTTGTCAATGGTTAACTGAACCTGGAGTCTCTCCTGTGCACCATACTGTTTGACCAGGCTGGAAGTATGTCTTTAATATATAGTGAAAATCCACCTCATTTACTTTACTGTCCACAGTTTGAGGTCTGAATGCATGATAGAATGAGTAACCTGATATGGCTGGGGTGCTTTCCACAGCTTTGAACCAGGTTTTTGTGATTGCACAAATGTCAGCATCTTCCACGGTTAAGACTTCTTGCAATGAGTGCAATTTCATGTTTAGACTCCTAGCATTTAGCAGCATGACCTTTAATTTGCATTTTGATTAACTTTTGATATTGATAGTTTTGACCTCATGGCATTACCTAAAAAAGGCAAGAGCCTTTGCCAGAAACCTGAAGCCAAAAGGAGACAGATACAGGCCATCTCTGGCAAAGCATCATGGTCTGTTGATCATGTCTTCCCAGGCTGCCAGGTACTGGATCCCCTCGGAATGACATAAGAAGCTAAAGCCAATTGTTAAAGTCAATCATTCTCTGTTTGTATTGAGTCATTATTCTGGGTGATTATAGAATGCTGCTTAAGGCTAGGGACATACCTGCCTGAAACACATATTCAGTGAGCTCGATCATATATGTTCATATAGTCCAAGGAGGTATGTCTCAAGTCATTCAAGCCAGCATGGACTATGACAGAGTTGGTGAGAGACTTGAGTGCATGTGTGATATGGTAGATTCTGGCACCTGACAAACAACTAATCTTGACTTTCTCCTTATCCAGCCTGGTGAGGGGCACATCTGTGTGTCTCACAGTGGAGTCTCCTATGACTAATATGCTGGATTTATGGTTAGGTCTTAGTGGCTGTGGGACACAGGTGTGTGAATTATGTGTGGTTTGTAATGTGGTGGGCTGTGGAGTTCACATATGTTTTTGCCTCGGAGGTCTCTTTTGTTTGGGTATGTTTTTATTGAGGACCTCCACATATGTGTGTGTGTGTTGTGTAGGTGTGGGTGGTGTTTGACGTGTAGTGTTTGTATTGACAACCTTCTCTGTGCCAGACATACTGGCTTGTGAGCGAGAGAGCATAAACTCTAGGTTCTTAATATAATTGCATCTCTCACAAATTGTTTTCCTAGGTGGTAGTAGTAGAGGGTTGCTCGTGTACATGAGGCAGTTGCTACACTGTCTCAGGATGCCTATATCAACCAGACAGGAGAAACCGTATGAAATTCTCCATCTATATTTGTCAGAATCTGAGGGACAGAGGCCAAATAGAGTTAAGGGGGTAAAGGGTTGGAATGTGTAAGATGAGTACTACTAGGTGATCATACAAGTGCTACTAAGGCAAAATGTATAGCTTGAATACCTTTCAATGGGTTAAAAATTGTGCTGCTGTGGTTTGCAATGTGCAAACAATCCCAAACCAGCTCAAACATGGGGTTTAAATACTACAACAAAAGATTCTAGTAATACAGAAATCTAGCCAATCCTGCTAGCCCTTGCTCTCTTCACCAATTAGATTGTGCCAGACAAGGTCCAGACAGCCCTGCTACTCTCACTAGCAGAGAAGATAGGCTCTTAACCAACACAAGATGGCTGCTAGAAACACTAATGAAATGTAGTAAAATGCAGTTAAACAGTAATGAATTGCAGTAAATAGCAATTAAATACAGTTAAACAGTAATGAAATGCAATTAATCAGTACATTGTTTTAATTTTGTGCAAATGTATCTCTGTCAACTCTCAGTGACTACTCAAATGATGTTAACATACTGCAAGAGGGTTTCACTGCAACTAATGACTGGTATCAAAGTCATGGCCTCAAGCTAAACACAAAAAAATGTATCATCATACCATTCGGCAGAAGCATGGCCTCTACAGGTTACCACATCAACGGCAACCCCCTAAACACACAACCTGTGGTGAGAGACCTGGGCACTCTGGTTGATAATAATCTTACATTCAGCCATCATGTAGTGGCAGTGGTCAGAAAAATACTTTTTTCTTGGTTCATCCCATAAGTAAAGATATTGTATCCAGAAAAAAGGAGGTTATCACCTCTCTATACTCCTCCCTCATTAGACCAATAATTGAGTATAATGCCCTGTTTGGCATGTACCTCTCCAAACATCTGCACCAAATGGAAAGGCCACAGAAATACCTCACAAAGGGAATCCATGGCCTCCAACACTTGTCCTATGTGGATAGGCTCAAATCACTATCACTCTACTAGTTATCGTACAGATTGCTCAGAGGTGATCAGTGTCTTTCCTACAAGGCAATCTCGGACACTGCCCTACTAGAGATGCTCCATATCCATAAGTCTAACTCCTCACACATTAACCACTCAAAAGACCTGAATCTAATATGCAACATCAACAAAACCTGCTAGAGAGACAGGTTTATCTCCCAAAGGCTGCCCTATCTCTGGAATAGAATTCCCTACATGTCAAACAGAGTACCTCACTAACCTTCTTCAAGCGCAACCTTGATGAGTGGATGGGAAACCACAAATTTGTCCAGGGGTTCCACCTGTGTCCCTCACTGACAGGGGCAATAAGTGCTGACTGAGGTTTATTTTTGGGATAAACACTTGGCTAGGCATGTGAGGGGCCCAGGACCATTAGCCTAGTAAACTCCTATGATCCTATGTGACAAATTAGACATAAAGTACAGATAAAAATGATATGCAAATGAAAATGCAGTAAAATAAATGAAAATAAATGAAAAAGCATTTAGATTGGTGTTGGATGCTCAGGAATTTTGCAAAATGTCACTGAGATGATGCACCTCAGCAGAGCCTGGTTCAAACAAGCCCAAACCAGCTCAAACATGGAGTTTAAATACCAGTTTGCAATGTAGTCGATAACATTGCATAATTAGGAATCCATTGTCAACAGTAATCTGTTAAACCCAGAAAGCCTTGTTGCTGTTTCAGTGTAATAGGGCATGGTGCAGACTGGATCCCAGTAATTCATCAAAGGAGAATCTTTCTAGCACCCTCTGAAATAAGATGTCCCAAGTGTTGAACCTGCAATTTCCATAACTGTAATTTGTTTTTGTTTATCTTAAATCATAATTCTGCTGAGTCAAAAGAAAACTACTATCTTGTTTACAATTCAGTACAGTCTTTGAAGATAAAAACTGATCATCTATATGTTGAATTAAAATAGACCAAATAAGCAAATTTAATTATGTCTAATGTTTTTGTTTTCATTTCTTTAGAAAAAAAGGTGGGGGATTCTACATACCCTTGTTGTAATCTTGTCCAAGTGTACTGCTGACTTTTACAAATAAAATCAAACAGGTATTGACTATCAGGATGTATAGGGATAGAAAAGGAGGCAGATGAAATATCTGTCTTTGAAAAGGTGGTGGCATCTGAAGGAATAGAACTCAGTATTGTTGCAGTGTTAGCAACAACTGGAAATGTTAGTACTACTATGGCAGTCACTGCATGTAAATGTTGTACAAGCCTATATGTACTTTTCTCAGTTCATTAAGTGGTAAAATAGGAGCATTTCAATGACTATGAGAGGACAATGATACCTTGCTGTAACAAGGCAGAAATAACAGGCTCAATTCCTTTTTCCTCTTTTATCAACCTGGATACTGAACTATTATAGGCAGATGGTAACAAGATTTTATTGTTACACGGAGAAGATTGCATTCTATATAAGCCCTACTTTGTTGTCATGGGTAGTATATTGCTGCAGAGGTATAACATTTAATTCCTCCAAATCAGCATTTTATACTTTCTATTCTTTTGTTATGAAAGCAAAATGGGAATCTTTATTTGAACAAATAGTGTTAGAATACAATCCTAGTGATTCATTAGGAAAGTCTAAAAATATACCACCAGGTGTACTATAAACAGTACATCTAAGTTTACATAGCAAATCTCTGCCTAACAGATTTAATGGGACCAAATTTCATATAACAAAAGCACTTTCAACAGAGCAGTCTGAATAAGGGCAAATTTAATTTCTGGATAGTCTATGGGAACTCTGGACACACCTACATCCTGAATTGTATGTTTAGAATGTGGAACGTATTTAGTATTTACTTAAGTAATCCTAGATCTAGTAGCTCCTGCTCCTGAAAGGAATGGGAGATGTGTTTTGCATTGTAACATTGACAAAGGGACCATCGTAATCAATTGATGCCAAGAGAAATAAGTGCATTTCCTGCTCATGGCTATTCTAATGTGTTAGCTGCCACACTGGTGGCTGCCAAATAGTGCTCCATCAAGTTGATGTGGTGTTTGAGTATTAGGTGAAGTTGCCTTCTGTCCATTTATTGGACATTCATTCCACCAATGTCCTGTTTGACTACAACTAAAACAAGTATTTAATCATGGTGTATCTTGTGATACCTGAGATAAATCAGGCAGAAAATAATTTTGCTGATACTGTCCTGGGGAGCTGCTGAAAAACTTGCACTTTACCTCTTATCCCATGATTTCATTGTCCAAGTTACTGACCTCGGAAGTCAGTATTGAGTTCCTGAACTTGAATAGCCACTAACTTTTTCTTTTATTCCTTTTCTTCCCTAAAGATATTATCCGATACATATTGTGTTTGATTTTTAATTTTATGGATACCTAAGCTTGGCCAGTTCAACCAAACCTTTTTAATCTATTCCTGTATGGGAGGTAACAAGCCCTCTACAAAACCAGTTGGCTACTGCACCTTCTATAGGTTCTGGACATCCAGAGAAGGCTTCAAATGCATCTATTGTGTACTGCAGATGTGCATCAATAGATTCATAGGATCATAGGCTCATAGGATCATAGGAAGTTACTAGGCTAATGACCCTAGGGCCTTTACAAGCCTAGTCAAGTTTTACCCTTACTTCCACTATCAGCACCTATCACCCCTGTGCAAGAGAGACATAGGTGGAACCCCAGGGGTGAATTTATAGTTACCCATCCAATCATCCAGATTGTGTTTTGAAGAAGGCCAATGTGATGCTGTGCTTGACAGGAAACGGGAGTCTGCTCCAAAGGTGTGGTAACCTCTGGGAGACAGATCTGTCCCTCCAGCAGATTCTGTTATTGTCACATACCAGGTTAAGGCCTTTTGACCGAGTAACCCGTGTACCATTTGATATGCAGCATTTCCAATAAAGCAGGGTCAAAGATTGCCTTATATGCAAGGCAGAGATCACCTCTGAGTAGTCTGAATGAAACAGAATAAAGTGATAGTAATTTCAGATGATCCTCATAGGACAGATGCTGAAGACCTTGAATTTTCCTTGTGAAGAAACGTTGTGGTCTCTACAACTGCTGCAGGTTCTTGGAAAAGTATATACCAAAAGGGGCATTGTACTCAATTTTTGGCCTGTTGAGGGAAGACTACAGGGAGGCTATAACTTCTTTTTTTTCCAGAGGCAATGTCATACTTATGAGATGAGCAATATAGAATGCCCTTCTTATCACCGTGGAGACATGGTGATCAAAGGTAAGGTTGCTGTCAATCCGTGTGGCCAGGTCTCTCACCATTGAGTGTGTAGTTAGGATGCTGTTATTGATTTGGTAATTAGCAGGAACATCGCTCTTACTGAAAAGGAAGATAATACATGCTTTTGTATTGAGTTTAAGGCCATGACTTTAGCACCAATGCAGTCATCAGCAAACATTGCCAGCCACAGACCTTTAGTTTTAGCTTGCAGTCCTGAGAAATAGATTCCAAATAGTAAAGGCCCCAGGACTGATCCGTGTGGACCACCACTGGTTACAGGTCTGCTGTTGGAGGTGGATTCCCCTATTTTGACTATATGGGTTCTATCAGTGAGCCTGTTAGTGACCCATCTAATGATATATGGGTTGATACCTAGCTGGCTGAGTTTGTCAATTATCCCTGAGGGAGGTATAGTGTCAAAAGCCTTGGTTAACTCTAGGTAGGCTGTATGCACAGCTTTCCCCCTCATCAAGGGCCTTGGTGACTGTCTTGAAGAAGTCCACAGGGTTTAACAGGCATGATCTCCCTTTGAAAAATCCAAATTGAGTAGGGTCAAGTGTTTGGATGTTACCAATATCTTTATTGATAAGGTCCATGATGATTCTCTCAGTGTCCTTGCAGATAAGGTTAGTCAGGCTAATAGGTCTATAGTTCCCAGGGTCAGTGGAAGAACCACTCGATTTCCCCTCATCAAGGGCCTTGTTGACTGTCTTAAAGAAGTCTACCAGATTTAACAGGCATGATCTCCCGTTGACAAATTCAAATTGAGTAGGGTCAAGTGTTTGGAGGTTACCAACATTTTTGTTGATAAGGTTCATGATGATTCTCTCAGTGGCCTTGCAGATAAGGCTAGTCAGGCTAATAGAGCTATAGTTCTCAGGGTCAGTGGAAGCAGCACCTTTGTTCACAGGGAAAATGGTAGCCTTTTTCCATTCAGCTGGGATGAAGCCAGTGCTGAGACAATGATTGAAAGGATTACCCAGAGGTGTTGCTAATTCTTGTTTGAGCCCATGTAGGACACAGCCAAGTCCCATGGATGCTGTGTTTTTGATCTTAGAGAGAGTGTCCATGACATGCTGTTTAGACATCCAAGGTAGAGGACAGGTGGTAGAGATGTCTTGGGGTAAGTGTGACAGGGGTAGGGGAGTAAAGTTTTCACAGAACTTGTGGACTAACAGGTTAGCAGTGTCTAAGCTCAGTATATGTGGTATCATTAATTACCAGTTTGGCTCAAATCTGGGCCTTTCCTTTTAGGTTATGGATGTAACTAAAAGAATGGTTTATGGTTGTTTTTAGTTGAAGAGGCTAATTTGGATTCATAGTTAACTTTGGAGGACTTCACAAGAAGTCTTATTTGTTTGTTTAAGCTGAAGAGGGAGTGTTTCCAGTTTAGGGCTTGTTGCCTCTTACTCTTAGACAGCAATTGTTCTCCTCTTATTGTAAAGCCTGTCAATGGCAGTTGTTCACCAGACAGGTTTGCTCTTCCTTAACGAGCTTGTTTTGGTCCTATCAGGTATGGATGAGTCAATGCAGTTGTTCAGGTGTTTGTGTAAAGCATTTGTGTAGAAATTGGCATAGTTGCCAGTTCCATCTGTGGGGGTAGGTGCAGTGAAGCTATTTATACCATCCTGTAAGAGATTATAATCGGCTTTCTAGAAGTTTTTTAGTTTATTTGGTGCTGGAGGGGCCAAGTGTGATAGTAACTTTGAATGAGACTGATTTATGGTCAGATCTCACCAGGAAAAACCTCTCTATGGGGTGCTACAGTGGTCCTCCATATTGGTAAGCACCAGATCCAGGGTTTTGGCACCCCTTGTGGGGGTGTCAACTAGCTCGTTCAGGACAGTGGAGTTAATGAGGTCGAGGATTCTTTGGGCAAGTGAGTTTGCACATGAGGAATTTACCCAATCAATGGATGGGTAGTTAAAGTTACCCAAAACCATGGTGTTTGGATGTATCTTGATAGACTCAAGTAGATCTAAATAGGCAGAGTGGGTGTCTTGATTCATGGACGGGGTCATGCAGCTGGCAATGACTTGAATAGGTGTCCTATCAACAGTTAGTTGCACCTGAAGAATGTCAGGGAATCATGCTGTCTAACCAATCTGGAGATGTATTTATTGTTAATGAATATTGCTACACTACCTCCTTTACTTTTCACGCCAACAGTTTGCAGTCTGTGGAAGTAGGTGTAGCCTGATATGGCTGGGGTGCTCTTCACAGCCTTGAACCAGGTCTCTATGACTGTCTGTGTCTTCCAAGGTAGTTCCAGTGAGTACAATTTCATATTAAGACTCCTAGCATTTAGTAGCAAAACCTTGAGGTTGTTCTTAGATGGAGTTCTTGCATCCTTGAGACACTGCTTAAAAAAGACACTATGGGGGTGGCAAGAGCCTTGGCCACTAGCTGAAATCCCAAACTGAAAGATGAAGACCATCGCTGGCAAAGCTTCAAGGTCTGTTGATCATGTCATCCCAGGCTGACAGATACTGTAGCCATATAGAATGACACCAGAAACTAAGTCAATCATTAAAGTCAATAATTTTCTGTTTGTATTGAGGCATCATCCTAGGTGAAGGTAAAATGCTGCTTAAGGCTAGGGACATACCAGCCTGAGACACATGCTAGAGCTCAATCAGTTCTCTTTTCATATAGTCCAGAGAAGTACACCTCAAGTTGTTCACACCAACATGGACTATGACAGAGTCATAACAGAACCTATTGCTGAGAGACTTGAGTGCATGTGTGATATGACAGATCCTAGTACCCGACAGGTGATTCACAGATGCATCCCTTGCAAGAAGTATCAATAATCAGTAAATACACGGTAGAGTATGGAACTCCAGGCAAATGTATGTTTAATGTGTATAAAGATCTATCATTTCTTCTGGCTAAGAAACTGCTGTGTTGTTATCATTTGTTTGCCATTTGGCAAAGTAACTGCCATGTTTTTATTATTTGTTTGTCGCTAAACTGCTTACTTTTGTATTTGTGCATTTTTTAAACTAAAATGCTTCTTCTCCAGGAACCTGTAGAGTTGCTCAGTGCAAATGTTGTTATAATATATAGCTGACGTTCTACCTAGAATCTTTTTAGTTTTTGCTGTTTTATCCTAATATGCTTGTTTACTGTTTTTGTCTTCTTTATCTCACTTTTGGTATTACGCGCTGCATTATAACCATGCTATCTTGTTGAGCTTAGCTTCAACATCTAAAACACCTTAGATACGGTGACTGTGAGTAATTAAATACGCTCTCATGTTTGCATCTGATACATGTTTAATCAGAATCCCACATCATCTCAACACATATCTCACCCTATACGGGGCTTGTTTCTAAACCCTACACTTGAATTTAGGTCTTCTGTGTTACACAGGGTATTATACTAGTGTATTTGTGCCAATATTTATACCTTGCTGTGCATCTTACCACAACGTGCTGAGTCCATCTATCTTTTCTAAACCCTGGCATTTTAAAAGGGACAAAGCTGAATATTGGAGTGCAGGTTTTAGAAATACTTCCTTGGTGCCAAAAGTATCTCCGTGAAGGGATACATTTACTGCTTGTATCACCGACCTATGTCTGCGCATGTTCTATCTTTTCCTTAGTCAACTCACCCCTTCTTACATCAGAAGCTGCAACACAAGGCTATGCTCCTTATCAGGAGTGCTACTTTAGCTGTAAAATTGCTGTTGTATTCAGCCTTAACACATGATTAGTACTTGACTACCTTTTTAAGAAATCATAGCTAGCACAACCCTATTGGCAGTCGCTGTGGCAAGGCTATGCTCCTTATCAGGAGTGCTACGTTAGCTCTACAATAGCTGTTTTATTCAGCGCTAGCACATGTTTGGTACTTGGCTACCTCTTTAGGAAATTGTAGCTAGCACAACCCTACTGGCAGTCGCTGTGGAAAGGCTATGCTCCTTATTAGGAGTGCTACTTTAGCCATAAAATAGCTGTTTCACTCAGCGTTAGCACATGTTTTGGTATTTGGCTACCTTTTTAAGAAATTTTAGCTAGCACAACCCTATTGGTGGTCGCTTCTATTGAATTACCTTTTGTAACAACATTGGGTTCACGAGGGCTACATTTTTGTCTTTTTTACTCCTGAACCTGGCATATGTATCTGATTTGATATTGCTGTAACATTATTTTAAACTAATGTATACCAGTGTCAGCATAATTAAGCGGTCACTTTGATTGCTAATGCCTTATTCCTTAACAACACCATTAGATAGATATGGTCTACATTACTTCCAATCTAATGTATATCCTTGCTTGCTAAAAGACTACTCTGTATTATATATTGGAATTAATGCTGATTACTGAAGATATCCCAGAGTGTACTTGTTACATAGAATCTTATAGAATCTATCTTGAACTATACCCTAGCTTGCTAATAGACTTTTTATATAATTGGAATTAATGCTGATTACTGAAGATATCGTAGAGTGTACTTGTTATATAGAATCCTTCTTGCTGTTTGTGTTGATTCTCATCATATGAATACAAGTGTATGATGTTAATGTTCATTATTGCATTTTTAGTCTAACAACCTAATTTCTGCTTAATGTCTCATGTTACACTTTTTACTGTACAATTTTTAATTTGTTGCTCTCCTTTTCTTCTCCTTAACCCACCTAGCTTCTAAACTTTTTCTGCTGTAAGACCTGTGTATGCTACCTGTCTACCCTGCAAGAACCCCCAACATAACTTCAACTATCAAACTACAAGCTAAAGAAGCTGCTGTCCTATTTTCACAAACTCCCTCCATCAAAAGACTCAGTGAAAGTATGTCTGACCACTCTACTAAATTGTGAAGTTGTATTGTAACTATAACCCAGTCTTTTGCTATAGTGCAGTACTTCGTATTACTCTCCTACCTGAACCAGGTACCCAGCAGCCTACCCTCCCCTCTCCCCCTTAGGGTATTTAACTCTCCTATATTCTGTTATCTAACCCTGTCCTCTTTTCTCTTCATCCTCCTACACATTTGAATGTAGTTTCAAACTCTGTCCACTAGGGGGCTCCCCCTTCAAAGGCTCCCTCTTAGTTCCTAAATAATCCTTACCTGTATCCTTTTTAGTTTAATTCTTAAACTATCTGTTTTACTTCTCTGTATTGCCATTTATATTACTCTGTCTAGTCCCCCCTCCCCTTCCTCTTTCTTTCTGCTATAGTCCTAACCCCAGCTATGCTACAAATATACTAACTCACCCTCACACTTCGTATTTCCAGAAACTTGACTGTATTCTGCTATTTCTCTGATTGTTTTCTGTGAGCTAGTTCTCACTTGCTCCAACCCGCTCCATTTGCCCTGCAGGCTCACTCTGCTCCCCTACCCTTCCCCCAATTCCCACCCACTCCCAGTACACTTCCACTTATACTACTCGTAACCACACCCTATCTCCAATTATCCAATCAACTCTCACTTCCTCATTACTATTATCCATCCTATCCCCTACTGCCATCATTTATCACGTTTCCTATCTAACTACCCCACCCTTTCTATATCTCATTAATATACTTTTCCTATTAACCAGGTTTTCCCTTTAACATTACTAATCTTTAACTGGCTCATACCTCTGCCTTCATCTCCTTGTAGCTATCTCCTATTCCTCCCTGCCATGCCTACCACATACAAACCTACCCTTAACAATGGCCTCCTCTTTCTCACCATTCTTACCCCGGATTTTTATCACATTACCTCACTTGCTATGAGTATCATAGCCCCACTAATTTTCAACCCCACTTAAAGCACACTACTGCAATCTCTCAGCTAACCATAGAAATCCATATGAATATAATATCCTCTTCATCCTACCTTCTTCCTAAATTTCACAGCTCAACCCATATTTTGTATCCACAAACTAGAAAACAACTACCTCTCTTTTATAAAGTCCTGAAACACCATCATGGCCCTTTACAGCTCTTATTACTGCATGGAGATGTACATCCAAACCCAGGCCCAATTAATACAATATCTGAACCCCACACTAACCATCTCATCACTTTTCACATCTCTAATACCTCTGACAATTCTCTCCTCATAGGCCACCTTAATATTCATAGTCTAAATAATAAAATAACCCAACTTCATGCCCTTCTACATGTACACTCCTTTGACATCCTATGTCTTACTGAAATATGGCTTAAACCAGATACTAAGGATAATGATATAATTCCTCCAGGTTATAACATCCTGAGATTAGATCGCCTTAATAAAAAGGGTGGTGGTGTAGCAATACTATATAAATCTCATTTACAGGTTACATCACTAAATACCCAACCGCCCACAACCAGTATCATAGAAATCCTAATCTCTAAACTACAGATAAATGCTAATAAAGCATTACATATAATTTGTTCCTATATCCCTCCAGGCAACAACGTTAACACTCTTGAAACTGTTCTTAATTGGCTCACAACATCCTTTCCACAAGAAAGAATAATCCTTGGTGACTTTAACATCGATTGGAACTGTTGTAATTCTTCCCAATCTAATACTCATATAAACCTATATGGTTTCAGTCAAACTATTACCTCCCCAACCAGAACCCATAAACCTAGCAACAAGCAAACCATCTTAGACTGGATTCTAGTTAACAGTACCCCCCTTTCCTATAAATCAGGAATACTTCCTGATGATATAAGTGACCACTCTCTCATCTTCATTATCAGACAGAAGACCTTTATTTCCAAACAACCAATCTATAGAACTGTCCGTAACAAAAAACACCTCATCCAAGCTAGCTTTCAAGCTGAACTCAAAGCTTGCAATTGAACACCCCTTAAATACCTACCACTTGACAAAGCTGTCTCATACTTTAATAATAAATTTCTACAAATCCTAGAACACCATGCCCCCTCTCGAACAGTCAGAATTAAGAACCAACCTACATCTTGGCTCACTAAGGAGACAAGACAAAAAATCCTTCAAAGAAATCGAATTTGGTTGAAATGGAGAAATACTAAAACCCCAACTGATCATGAAATCTTTAGTCAGTTAAGAAATTCTACAAAAAAATCAATAGTCCAGACAAAAAGAACCACTACCATAAGCTCCAACAAACACAAAACAAAAACCCTCAAAAATGTTGTCAGTTATAAATTCCCTACTCCACCCTGGCCACTCCAAAACTCCAACCCCAGCTAACTTAACCCAAAATTCTCCCAGCCAAATTGCAAATTCCTTTAATAACTTCTTTGTGGACTCTGTCCAAACATTAGCTAGTACCCTATCACCAGCCAGCATCCCCAACACACACTCACAAAACATTTTACCTCCTCCCCTCCAATTACAGCCTGTTCCCAACTCTCTCATCAATGCCCAGCTTCAAAAACTAAAACCATGTACCCCCTCAGCTGACCTCCTTCCAGCTGAATTTCTGCAAATGGCTGCTGGAGTACCTGCTTACCCTATCTCTATCTTAATTAATAGGACCATCACAGAATGTACTGTGTCATTTCTTTGGAAGGTCTCTTATATTATACCTCTACATAAAGGAGGCAACTCAACTGAACTTTCTAACTACTGCCCCATCGCTCTACTTTCTCCTTTAGCTAAAATCATGGAGAGATGCATTCACCAGCAACTTCTCGATCACCTCCTCCAAAACAGTCTTTTAGCCAACTGCCAGCATGGTTTTAGGCCTTTTCACAGTACTACTACTGCACTTTTATCTTTCTCTGACTCGATTAATAAAAATCGTAACAACAACTTACTCACCTCTGCCCTCTTTCTAGACCTCTCCAAAGCCTTTGATATGGTGAATCATCACTTAATGATAGATACACTTACCACACTTTCAATTGATATTCAAACAGCCAAATGGTTTGAATCCTAACTTAAAAACAGACACCAGGCAGTCCTCTGGGACAACAACCTATCTACTTTACTTCCTATCTCACAGGGAGTCCCACAAGGCTCTATTCTGGGGCCCCTCCTATTTTCTATTTTTATCAATAACCTGCAAACATCTATACCACAAACCACCTGTATTCAATACGCCGACGACTCAACCCTAATCTGTGCTGCAGCAACTTCTGCAGAACTTCAGTCCAACACCCAGAAAGTATTTACCTTAGTAGAAAACTGGTTCTCTAAACGCTGTCTTCTCCTTAACCCTAAAAAAAAACTTCTACTCTTTACCCCTACCCAAAAGTCTCCTCCTATTGACTTCACACTTAAATCAAAAAATGACACTGTAATTGTACCAGACCCAACTACCAAACTCTTAGGCATAACTATTGACCATAACCTCAACTTTGACTCACACATAAATTCAACCATCAAATCAGTGAATAGAAAACTAGGATTTCTCTATAGGCTAAAACCATTCCTTACACCTGTAGCCAGGACTACTATGGCCCAAACTCACCTACTCTCCACACTTGTCTATGCTGCCCCAGTTTTTACAAATCTATCTAAAAATAATCAAAACAAGCTGGCCACAGCTTACAATAACATTGCCAGGTTTGCCACTGGGTCCACATTCCGTACTCATCACTGTCAAAATCTACATAAACTAGGATGGTTGGAACTTCAAAACTAGCTTCTTTTCCAACAACTAACCATCACCCACAAAATCTTGCATCACCCTACAAATACTCCCATACTCTGTAACTTAATCAACCCCTATAAAAATGTAAGCACCCTTCGCTCAGCCAATAAATTACTAGCCGCTACCCTAAAATCCAATAACAAATCAGGTGATTCTCTATTTAATAACACTATTGGAATCCATTGGAATAAACGTTCTAGTAATCTCACATCCCTTTCATCTACCCCTCTTTTCAAAAAGCATCTAAAAATCTTCCTTAACTCGCAATGGCTGTGTCCATGTACTAACGCTGGCTGAATCTACTTATATCATAACTAACATGTTTTCTACATTTAAACACTGTTGTCAAAAATGTCCTTTTGTCTTCTTCCTTCTATTCTATATACCTAATGTGTAAGTCATTCTCTCGTGGCTCTCTTTTTTGTTATGTAATGTAAATAAGCTAGACTCGCATGACTTTTCATTCCATGTATAACTAAATGTATTTTTTTAATATCCCTTTATGTCTATATTTACACATGTATATTAAGCTGTATCTATTTGCTGTGGAGCTTTTCTCCCTGGGCCTCTACTGAAAATGGACATATATCCAGCTAGACTAGCCCGGTCAACAAATGTAAAATAAAAATAAATAAATAAATTCATTCTATCTTTATACAATAGTTTTTATTCTTGTTCAGTTAAGTTCATGGAGACACACTGTGGTAATGACTTTTAAGAGGTTATTTCTATCAGTTAGATATCCATCATTTGTATGCTTTGGAGTATTGTCATTTAGGTTAGAGTTTTCCTGCATTTTCCTGAAAATATCAGGAGGTGTGGAGGCTTTTAGTATGTACCTCAGGTCTTTGATGGTAGAGTTTTGCAATTGCACATGTACTTCTAACAGTTTTGCAAATTTTGCAGAATGTGCTTGAATTGGCAGGACAGACTCTATAATGGTTTGAAATTTCACTGCAGTCCGTGGCTGCACCATTCTTATAGTAGCTTCAGCCTCACTATCTGTAGCTTATATGTGGTTTGATACTTCTTGCAAGGGATGCATCTGTGTTGAAAGTATATCAGAATGAGTAGAACATCTGTCTCTTCTGCAGGTTGGCTTGCAGGGGATGTCCACAGATATTTCTCCCATCAATAGCAATTGGAAATTGAGTAATAATGCACTTACTTTTACTTAAAGTGGTAGTTTTTGCTAGCTGTCTTTTTTTACGAAATATTTTTAACTTTCCCCTATATTTATGTTTGTAATACAATTGTTTCCCTTTATTAGCTATATTGTTGTCTGTGGGCATTACAGTTTGATGTTATTGGCAAAATATAGTGTTATAACTGGACCCAGTGGGAAGACTGGAAGTGCTGGAAGTAACCTGGACTGTATCTGAGGAAGTGGTAGTTATTTCTGGCAAACTCACCTCTATCTGCCCTCTCTAGGAAGTAGAACTGTGAGTTTCTTGAGGCACAGGTGGGTCATAACATGGATGGATGCAGAAAGTGAAGGGGGTCAGTCATCATCTGATGACTCTGGCTGCAAGAGTGATACTTTTCTTAAAGGATACATGCTGCAGGAGTCGGACAGTTCTTCTGCACATTTTTGTAAAGTGTTAACTGTTCTGTTATTTGCCTGCAGATGTGACTTCAACCTAGCTGAATTATATTTTAAATTTCTAACTACAGATTCCTTTTCCTTATTTTTAGATTCTTCTTGA
Organism: Protopterus annectens; assembly: GCF_019279795.1. Lineage (NCBI taxonomy): Eukaryota > Metazoa > Chordata > Ceratodontiformes > Protopteridae > Protopterus > Protopterus annectens. The sequence goes on from NC_056741.1 coordinate 1,684,561,909, forward strand.
CAGTCATTAGAAGCTGATGAGCAAGAGGCTGGTAGTTTTTCACCCCTCTGTTTTAGCTTATTTTTTTTAGATTTTATAACATTTTCTTATCAAAAGTACCTTTTTCTTTTAACTATAAAGATTTATCATTTCTTCCAAACTCTGACCATTTTACCAAATAATCACAGCTGTCTCTATCATACACATTAAACATACATTTGCCTGGAGTTCCATACTCTGGCTCCTTAAAACCACTTGTACCAATACCTATTATAAAAACCCAATCTCATGCCCAAGGTATAGACCTGTGACTATACTTAGCGTCACTCACATTCCCAATGAAAGAATCCTCTATTTCTTTTTGTTTATATTTTGATTAGAACTCAACTCTCACTCCTGAGAAGGATGTTCAGTCCTTTTACCTTGGAAATATAGCACCTGTAACAAGGACATTTTGTCCGTGTATTTACTGATTATTGATTAAAATCCCACTAGCACACAATTATACCCAAAGCACGTCAGTATAAGTGATCACACAGACATCCAATTTCCTTTATTCATATCCACTCACATGTAATTAAAACTAGTGAAGAAAGTTTTAGTAAAGTCACCTAAAGAGACTTTAAACTGTGCTGAGATTTTAAAACTGGGTACTGTCATACCAACAATTGCCTGACAAGCTGTTTCTCTTTATGGCCCAGTGACAATTTCTAATGCAGTAGTACACAAACAACTAAGATCTCTGTGTAGCATGACATCAAACTGCTAATCTATCAAATAACTTTCACATGAGACAGTTCAGCAGAGAATAACAATCTCCTTTACTGCACAGAAAGGGAAACTAAGAAATTAAGATCATGTCTCAAGTTCAGAAATCATGATATTTTGAACATTTTTCATTAAAAGCAACATATTGTAATAATTATAAAACTGCCATTGCCAATGAGAAAATAATTGAGCATTAATTTGCTAACTAAGTTCTCCTGACTGCTTGTTTAAGATGTTCCATATTAGGCATGAGGGTACTTTTCTGCTATCAGGGCAACACTTGTAACGTGCTAGCAGGTGCATGAAATGATCACAGAGCCGTTAGCCCTGAACCGGTAGTTTTGAAACAGACTGCTCCTAACTATCCTTGTTATCAAGGCTAACTTCACTAAAAGCACGGTTATGTTTTCATTTCAAGATAATGTTATCCACATTTGTATACCTTCTCTGTCATCGTCTTTGATTCTTTGCAGTCTGTTCAGTCAAAGTTCCGTATTTGAGCAATAATACAGCCATCGTTCGTTGTTAAAAATGTTCCTGACTTTTTGGCAAACTGCTTAACGAAATTGCATTTTCATGCAGTAGGATGCCGTATCTTTTATTAGGGTACGTTAACGTAAAATTTAAAGGGGAATGGTGTGGGATGTTTTTCAGTTAGTGTGATGTTCCTCTTTCAAACAACAGGTTTTCACGCTTTCAGTATGTTTATATTTTTGAAGATGGTAGTGGTTGTGTTGAGATGTACTGTCCCGTTGTTGGATAACAAATGAGCCACAACATTTGGGCTCTGCTGCTGTTAAGTGTGTAGAGTCATTATCCTCCCCTCCAAAGGGGACAGACAAAAACCTTTTCTAAGGGTGACAGACACTCTGGCATCAAACCACTGCACACTAACACTCCTACCATAAAAAAATATGTAAAATAAACAATTATTTGTATTATCTCCATATCTCACTATTATTGCTTTATCAACTGCTTCAGGGCTGACAGCTGTGTGATCATTGAGCGTTTAGAGCTGTTGCCCCGATAACGGAAAAGTACCGGCATGAGTTCCAAATTCAACAGCAGAACTTTCTGCTCAGAAAAATTCTTACACTGTTCTAACCCTGTCAGCACTTGCTGAGGAAACAAATCAACAGATTCATACTGAAGGAAACTTCAGAAAGCATATTAAAAATGAAATGCAATGTACTCAGTAACATTTTTCCATTCTCTATTTCTCACCCTTCACAAAGGTAAGCAGGGATCAGGAAATTTATCCTTTCCACACTACAGTGCGATCTCAGAGTTAGTATATATAATTAGCAGAAGATGTGGAGGATGCAGGGCAGCTTATCCCCAATACAAAAAATTAACTGTCTTTTGAGTCTAAACCTAAACTTGCTATAAGAAGTGCTTTGAATCTTTGTGATTTGAAGTCTTGTGTAAGCACTCCAAAGGAAGCACTGGAGCAACTACTTATTAACAACCTCTTTAGAGGAAATCTGGCTGCAGCAATGCCTCAAATGAATGTTTGGTTGCTAATTTTAAAGCATGATGAAAATGCTAGAAAGACTGAAAAGAACATTTTTTTAATATGATGAGAATGTGGCTGTTGCTGCTGAAAAGTGATCTAAACAATTTGAACCAGTTTTACTATAATGATTATTATTTAATTATTCAATATTTCAAACTGAACTGTCTGCTTCTGAACCTAAAGTTGCTATAAGATGTGTACAGTTTTCTGTGACATACTTAATAATAATCTAACTTTATATGTGGAGAGAGGGATAACATAGCCTGATTCTGCTAGTAGCAGAAATGTGAAAACTGATGCATGTAATATAAATGAAACTCTTCCTATGTAATATCATAGACCTGAAATTATGATTACTAACCACGTTAATAAAGTGTACTATATTTTGAGGAGCAGAGAATTTCAAGTTGTGTTAGATTCTGGAAACATGATTACCCTTGTCAAAGTTAAGATCATTAACAAAACAAAATGGAGGTGCTCTGCATTCATGGGGATGGAAATGAATATCATGTCTCACATGCAGAAATTCATATAATTATGGGAAAGCTTTTTTCCATCCTGTAGCTGCTGACCCTGACTTCACTCATGATGTTACAATAGGACAAGCTTTTTCCCATTTTAAAGCACTGTAGACAATGTGGGAAGATGGGACATCTAAAGGCACAGTATAATAGGCTGATAAACTTAGAAAGAGGGAAAAAACAGATTTTTATGTCTGTGCATAAGAAAGGGGTAGAGCAAGATGGTGACACTCTTACAGAGATTCAGAATCAAAAAGGAGTGCATAATTAACACAGAAGCTACAAAAGGGAATCTTAGTGTAGATATATAGCAAAAAGGATCCTGTGTGTTAACACAGACCTGTCTCAACAACAGATAACAGAAACATATACTGTAACAGATGTCAGCATAGGAAATGAAAGTGAACTGATACAAATATCAGAAATAAAAATAAGCAAAAGACAGATGTCTACACACTGACTTACAAAAAGTGTTAGCACCTAAATAGAGACAATAGAAACAGAATGATGAAGGGCACTTAAGTACAGATTGCCCAAGTAAAGAAATGGCAGTGAGTACCAGAACTAAGGTAGATAAGAAAATGCTGAGATTTAACTCACTTCTGTCAAAGAAACCAAAAAGTGCAGCAAACATGACAGGAAAAGTATGGAAAGTAGACTTTAATAACACATAGTTGAGCACTTTCAGTCCACTAACCGTTATAGTATCTACAGGAATACATCCCTGTAGGTTTGAACATTGTAAGCTGATTTTATACATATTTCTCTCATCTAATAAAGATCCTAAATTCAAATTTTTCCTATAAACAAAGTTTGGGACTATAGTTATGACTTCCACTAAATCTGTATTGCAGCAGTTATAAAATCCATAAAGTTACATCCCCATGTATTTGTCCATTCTACTATGCTTTGATACATAGTTCCCTCTTTCTAATGTTGTTGTTGTTTGTCTTTCAGCTTTTCCCGGTTAGGGGTCGCCACAGCGGAACTCCGGTCAGCTAATAATTGGCAGTTGTTTTTTTTTTTATGGGGTCGAGTTGCCAGCCCGACGCCCAACCTTCAATGAAGGCACACCCATTCAACGCATGTCTTTTGAACGCCCACTCGACTGCGGGGAGGACATGCAGACTCCACACAGAAGGCACTCCCAACCCAAGCCGAGAATTGAATGGGAGAATGACTTGCTGTGAGGCAACAACGCTACCGCTGCACCAATGCGGAATGTTCCCTCTTTCTAATAAAGATTTTAAATTCACATTTTTCTAAAACACAAAGTTTGGGGCTCAAAACATCACTTTAACTAATTCTGTGTTTTTGAAAGCTATTGTCCTATTTTCTTTAATGTTCCTGATTATGACTTTGCTGTCTACAATTAGAAGGGCTGAGAAACCTTTGATGCTCATAGGTTCATAGGTCCATAGTCTTAACAGCTTACAAGTCTAGACAATATAACCTGATTTTACCCAATATATGGCACCTAAATAGCAGAGGTAATTCAGAGGGCTCAAGTGAAGTCTGGTATCCCACCTGTGATCCAGAGGATAACAGGACTAACAAGAAACACAGTATAAAGGATTAGTCCAGATAAAAATCAATTAAGCTAGCAGATCTAGAAGACTCTCTCTATCTCTCTCTCTCTCTCTCTCTCTGATACCTTCCTCACACCAACACTAGGTAGTAGGACATGAGGAAAACACCACAGAAGGAAACACCCACCAGATCCACAAGATCCCAACAGGGAGGCACACAATGGGAAAGCCCTTCATCCTGACTCAGAGTTCTCCACAGGGGCACTAAAAACAGAGGAACAGGCCCTGAAAAGAAGCCGTGGAGCTGAGGGATTTAGAGAATGACACAGCAGAAGGGACCCACCAGAACAAACAACAAAAAAGGAGTAAGATTTGGAACCACTTGACAAAGCCACTGACTCAGATGGAGCATGAAACCTAGGAAAGGGTCTGACTTTTAGATCTTTCAAAAGAAGTAACTGTGATAACAGTGATAAATGTAAACTGTGAGAAAATTGAATCTCAAAGTATTTTTCAAAGACAAAGATAAGGATGAAAGCAACACTAATAGAAATGAGAATGGTATAAAATGGAAAAAACCCAGTGACTTTTGCCCTCCTGTGCACCCCACCCTGAATGCATATGAGAGCAAATGTGAGACTGATATATGCAGGGCCCTTAGTAAACTACTTAGTAAGAAGTTATATAAACATTAGCAAAGAGGAACTGGCTGCTCAAAAAAAATCTGAGCAGACATAAGACTCGCAGGATCATGAAGGCAGATAAGTGGAAAGGCATCTTAGTCACAGATACATCTGCTTATAACTGTAAGATTGAGGCCATGCTTGACAATAGTAGGGTTTACAGTAATTGTGTTTTTAACACTGTGAATGTTGCTTATAGTAATTTAAGAGAACATTTAAGAATGCTACAAGGATGATTTACTAGATGCCAAGCTTTTTGATTTTTGTTCAACCCCCACCCAGCTACTTTGAGATTCCAAAACCCCATAAGACTATCTCTGATTCTCCCTACGGACCAACAGTTTCAAGTAGTGGTTCCATAACTGAGACAATATCCATCTATCTTGATGTCCTCATAAAACCAATGGCAGAGGCCAGTAAATCTATTATTTTACACTCTCTGGGTTTGATTGGTATAATTAGAGATGCTCATAGGTTCATAGGTAGGTACCAGGCTATCAGCCCTGGGGCCTATACAAGCCCAGCCAAAAAGGTACCCTGGCTTTTGCTGCCCAAGAAAATTATTTTCCTGTGCCACTGTTGAGCAGAGCCACATAAGTGATCCCCAGGGTGAATTTCCTATTTCCCATCCAATTATCAAGATTTTTCTTGAAGAGTGCTAATGAGGAGCTTTATTTGATATAGATAGGTAGTTTATTCCAGAGTATGGGAATTCTCTGGGACAGGAATCTATCCCTCCGACATGTTCCGTTTATTGTGGTGACAAGATTTAGGTCCCTACAGCATGTAGCTCAGAGGGATTGGGATTTCTTTAAGTGGAGCATGTCCAACAGCTCTGGGTTTGACATAGCTTTGTATGTTAGGCAGAGATCACCTCTGAGTAGGCGATATGCGACGGAGTAAAGCTGGAGTTTTTTGAGACGGTCTGCGTAGGGCATCTGTTTGAGGCCAGTAATCCTCTTTGTGAGGTATTTCTGCGGCCTTTCCAGTTGTTGTAGATGTCTTGTGAGGTACATACCAAAAGGGGCGTTGTACTCTATAATGAGTCTAATGAGTGATGAGTAGAGGGGAACAATGACCTCTTTCTTTCTGGATGAGAAACCTTTTGTGATGAGGTGTGCAATGTAGAAGGATTTCCTGACTACTGTGGCAATGTGATTATCAAAGGAGAGACTACTGTCCACCTGTGTCCCAAGGTCTCTTATCACACTTTCGGTGTTAAGTATACTACCGCCTATGTTGTAGTTTGTGGGTACAGAATTTTTACCAAAGGGGTGACAATGCACTTTTTGGCATTGAGCTTAAGGCCATGGCTTTGACACCAGGCATCTGTCTCAGTGAGGCCCTTTTGTAGGATGTCCACATCGTTAGGAGTTTTGATTATGGCTCCTAGTTTGCAGTCATCTGCAAACTTCATTAGCCAAAGACCTTCTTTGTTAGCTTGTACTTCAGAGAAGTAGATACCAAACAGGAGAGGACCCAGGACTGAACCCTGTGGTACTCCACTTGTCACTGGTTTGAAGTCGGATTTGGAGTCTGCTACTTTCACAGTGTGGATTCTGTCAGTGAGCCAGTTGGCAACCCATCTTGTGATATAGGGATTTATACCTAGTTTAGTGAGTTTATCTATAATTCCAGAGTGGGGGATGGTGTCGAAAGCCTTGGCAAGATCTATATAGGCTTTGTGAACCACCTTACCCTTGTCTACAGCTTTGGTGACTGCTTCAAAGAAGTCTATCAGGTTTAGGAGACATGATCTGCCTTTTACAAACCCGAACTGGGTGAGGTCCAGAGTTTGGAGATTACCAATGTCTTTGTTTATAAGTTCCATGATGATACATTTCATGGCCTTGCAGACCAGGCTTGTCAGGCTAATGGGGCGGTAGTTCCCAGGGTCCATGGTGGCTCCCCCTTGTGGAGTGGGATAACCATTGCTGTGTGCCATTCAGCAGGCACAAAGCCTGAGGTGAGGCTATGATTGAACATGGTACTTAGGTGGGGTGCTAGTTCGTTCTGTAGTTCATGTAGAACGCAGCCTGGGATATTGTCAGGTCCCATGGATGCTGTCTTCTTGGCTTTGGAGAGTGTGATTTTTACCTGTGTGGCTGTGATTACAGGAACTTTGCATTCTTTCGGTATAGAGATGGGCTCTTTAGGGGGTGAGAGGGGGTAAAGTTAGCACTGAACCTATCTGCCAGGATGTTGGCAATATCAGTTGGGTCTGTATATTTAGTGCCATTGTGCTGTAGCTCAGAGCAGATCTGAGTGTTGCCATTGAGATTCTTGACATAGATATAGAATGCTTTGTGGTTGTCTTTAGAATCAGTGGTGATTTTGTTTTTATAACTAGCTTTGAAGGATTTTATCAGGGATCACAGCTTCTTACTGAGGCTGACCAGGGAGCTCCTCCACGCGTGGGATTTTACTCTCTTTTGCAAGAGTTTCTTCCTTCTGTTGTACAGTTTGTTTATGGCAGGGGACCACCAGACTGGCTTCCTTTTTTTGGAGGATAGCATCTTGGTTCTGTTTGGGATAGCACGATCCATACACTTCTGTAAGTGCTTATAAAGTGCAATTGTGTAGGATTCAGTAGTTGTAACTGTATTGTCCGTCTGCATGGTTGTCATGAAGTTCACCACTTCTGTCTTAAGAAGCATGAAGTTGGCTCTGGAGAAATGTTTTACCATGGTTTCCTTAATGGGGGGTGGGGGCAGGATGTGGATATCTAGGGTAATTAGCTTATGGTTGGATCGGACCAATGAGGTGTTGACTTCAGGTGTGGAACACCGGTCACTCATGTTGGTAATGATTAGATCTAGGATATTGTTTCCCCTGGTGGGGGTGTGGATAAGTTGATACAGGGCATTGGAGTTTATGAATTCCAGAAAGCGTTGAGCGAAGAGTTGGTACATGAGTAGTTTTCACAGTTAATGATGGGGTAGTTGAAATCACCCATTATTAGGGTGTTTTGTTGAACCCTAATATTTTTCAGTACATCAAGAAAAGAGGAGTGGGAATCCTGGGACATGATGGGTGATCTGTAGCAAGCTACAATTTGGATTGCAGTTTTGCCCAGAGTTAGTTGCACTTGGATAACCTCGGCTGCATTATGCTGAGCAACTAGCCTGGAGGTGTGGATATCCTTAATGAATATGGACACACCTCCGCCTTTGGTGTTCCGGTCCAGGTTACATGGCTGAAAAGTCTGGTATGAGCTATAGCCTGGTAGTGCAGGGGTGCTCTCTGGAGCCTTGAACCAGGTCTCAGTCACTGTACAGATATCAATGTTCGCCATTTTAAGAAGTGCCTCGAGTGAATGCATTTTGAGATTTAGACTTCTAGCATTGAATAGCATCACCCTCAGTTTTTGCTTGCCTGTTCCTGTTACAGTGGTGAATTTGTCATTTGAACCTTGCCTAAAAAAGGCACTATAGGGGCGGCAAGAACCTTGGCCAGTATCCAGAATCCCAGGGGTGACAGGTGCAGGCCATCTCTGGCAAAGCATCGTGGCCTGTCGACCATGTCATTCCAGGCAGGCAGATACTGGATCCCTTTAGAATGGCACCAGAAGCTTAGCAAATTGTTGAAGTCAATCATTTTGTCCTTGTACTGCGGCATCATTCTAGGTGATGGCAGAATGCTACTCAGGGCTAGGGTCATACCTGCCTGGGCTACAAGATCGGAGAGCTCTTCCATGTTTCTTTTCATGTAGTCCAGGGAGGTACGTCTCAGGTCATTCACACCAACATGGACAATGACAGAGTCATATTTGTACTTGTTGTGGAGTGACCGGAGTGCGTGGGTTATGTGGTTGATCCTGACACCCGACAGGCAGCTGACAGTAACCTTCTCCTTGTTTAGCCTGGTGAGTGGGACATCAGTGTGCCTGACTATATAGTCACCTATGACTAGTGTGTTGGGTATGTTGTTTTGCCTTGGCTGTGGTTGAGTGGCACACTGAGTCTGCGGGCTATGTGTCATTTGGGTTGTATTGGGGGGGTGGAGGTTGCTTGCATTTCTGATTTGTAGGTCTCTGTTCCTTGAGCAGATAATTATTGAGAGCCTCCGGAAATGTTTTTGTGTTTCTATGTGTGTATTTTGGTGGTGTAGATTTAGTGAGACTATGTGCTGAGTGTGGTGTGTTACAAGTGTTTACCTTCTCCTCTTAACTGTCAAGTTCAGTCTTGATTGGAGAGAGCTTTACCTCCAGTTTGGCTAGATAAGTGCATCTCTCACAGGTTGTAGAGTTGGGTAGCAGGAGGACAGGGTTGTCTGTGTACATGAGGCAATTTCTACATTGCCCCAAGATGCCCAGTTTCATCAGATAGGAGAGAACACTGGGAGCTGACCCTTGGACATGCCTGAATAAAAAAATATTTTCCTCTAGATAAGTGAGGAAAGTGAGTACAAGAGCTGTTTTTCTCTAAGCAAGTGAGGAAAGTAAGTACCCAAACTGTTTTCCTCTAGGTAATGAGGAAGGTTGAGTGCTGCAATAATTAGTAGGTTATTTAGTGCTTACAAGTTCTGAACAAGTCCTGATCACGAATAAGCAAATTCAAGTTCAAATTAGCAATTCCACTATCTTAGTCGCAATAAATGTAGAAGCACTTTATAGAGTGCTTCCACACAGCTACTGCATTCAAACTGCAACAGAAGCATATGAAAAGGGCATGAATGTATTACCAGGAGAGACAGAAGTTCTAGGAAGATTATTGGACCTAATCCTTAGGAACAACTATTACATGTTCAGCAACAAGTTTTATAAGCAGCCTACTATTATAGCTATGGGGTGGGCGGGGGGTCTATGGCCTAAAGCCTGGACAGTGTGGCTCTGGGAAAATGTGAGAAGGAGGAAAGATACCAAAGCTACTATTTTGCATCGATGAAATGCTATCTCCATTTTACTGATAACATATTTATCACCTGGGAGGGAGATGAAGCCACACTGAATGACTTTTACAACCATATAAGTAATTCCTCTAACTTTCTGAGATTCAGAACCTGACACAGTAAGACCTCAGTCAACTTTTTAGATATAACCATTTCCAAGGACACTGCAAACAAATGCCTCTCTAAACAACCTATTCAGAAAACCAACCAGGGTTAATATGCAAGTGTAAAAACATGCATCCCCAGATCACAAAGAGAAATGTTATAAAATTTCTATGGTCTGTACTAGAATGAAAATTGTTGTTCCAGAGTACTACTCCACATTGCTATATTCTTAACACCACAGGCACAATTTGCCTATGCTCAAAGAAGATCTGAGATTCTTATGTTTATTAAATGTGTTTGCATACTCTGCGGTTCACCATTTGTTGGGTTTTTATTGCATGGGCACAGAAAGCATACACAAAATGTTCTGAGGTCTCAAACTTTACTTATTTTTTACATTTTTCTCTTTCTTATAAAACGTGAGCACTGCAACTTGTTTTCCACTGTATGCTATTTATCTGGATGCACGTACTGTTCAAAAATGGGAATCGCCTAGTGTAGCTTTAAGTGACTACCTCACCTGCATATAAAAAGTTCTGTCTTCATCAAGAGGAAGAAAAATGGGGACTGGTCACATTAATCATGTATATGAGCCTCTTATAAGCAGGCCTTTTTTTGTTAGACAAGAGAATATTAGCCTTTCATATTATATTTCAGGAAAAAATGATCCCTGTAAAAGTGGGCACAGCCTCTCATATTACATGTGATAGACTGGAAAAAATGTATGTAATATGATCCCCACTGATGCAGACACATCATCTCATTTGCATGTGTTACAAAACAGACAAAGTCTGATGATAGCCTCATAAAGGCTAAGATCAAAGTGTAAACCAGTCTGTTAGATGGACCTGATGAAGCTCAGGTGAACGTGTTTTCTTAAATAAAGTTCTATAGTTGTAGCTCATAGAGTGTTGTTATGTTTTGTTTGTTAGAAGTAAACAAAAAATAAAACCTTGAGGTTGAGGCAACTTGAGGAATGAGGTTTCACAAGTTGCTGAGCGGGTAAACCCTTATGTGTCTTTCAGGAATATTCAAGTAAGAGACTAACCTCTAATCTTTGGGATTGGCTTCTTGTTTTTCCATCTCCCAGATTTTCCTCCGATCAGCTCTCATGGACCCTCCCACCATTGTCTGTAACTCGCTTTAAATAACTGACCTGTTGAATGTAATGTATTAGAACAAAAACACTTGTCCATCTACTGCTTAACTGAATAAACTACTGGAAACTTCAGCAAGGTGTCTATTCATCCCACAGGGAGGGTATCAGAGGGAGAGAGATCTGCTAGCTTAAGTGATTTTATCTGGACTAATCCTTTATACTCAGTATATGTCTTCTAGGGGCCAGAAGTTGGCATGGATTTGTGCCTTTGCAATGAGTATCTTACAATCTGCCCTACTCCATAAGGGACATAGACACTACCCTAGGTGTGAATTTGTGATTCCCCATCCATTCATCTACACTGCATTTTAATAGAGTCAATGAAGGGTTTTGCTTAATGTGAATAGGAAGTCTGTTCTAAAGAAGGGGCAATCTCTGAGACACATAGTGTTTCTCTCCAGCATGTTTGTTTGAGTCATTGACTAAGTCTAGATCCCTATATCAGGTGACCCTCATGCTGTTTGACTTGTAGATGTGTAGCAGCTCCATCAGGGCTGGATTTGTGAGTGCCTTGTAGGTCAGGCATAGGTCACTCCTTACTAATCTGTAGAAGACAGAGTAAAGGACAGGGCTTTTAGTCTATCCACATATTTCATATTGTTTGCACCCTGTATTTTCTTTGTGAGGAACCTCTGAGGTCCCTCCAGCTGCTGTAAGTGCCTAGTCAAGCCAAATGGGGCACTGTACTTGAGTATTGCTCTAATGATGGCTGAGTTCAGTGGGACAATAATTTCCTTGGATCTGGATTCCATACCTTTACTTATGAGTTGTGTCACATAAAAGGATTTCTTCACCACTGTGGTCATATAGCAATCAAAGTTCAGGCTGCTATCTGTGTACCTAGATCTCTGACACCTCTGTATCTACTCTAAGAGGTGTGCTTTTGATGTTGCAATTTGCAATGGTATTTGATTCCCAAATGGTATGATAATGCATTTTTTGGGTTTAATTTTAGGCCCTGGTTATGGCACCAATCTTTTATCTGATCTAGATCCTCCTGAAGCATATATTCATCATTGGGGGATTCAATCATTGCCCCCAGCTTGCAGTCACTGACAAACTTTGTCATCCATAGGCCTTCCACATTTTCCTTGACTTCAAAGAAGTATATATCTGAACAGGAGTGATCCTAGTACTGAGCCCTGTAGCACACCACTAGTAGCTGGCCTCTTGGTGAATATAGATTCACCCACATTAACCACATGTCTTGTTTTGTGAGTTTATTTATCAGGGTCTATATCATATGAGTGAATTGCACAAATTGCGAAAGCTCATAATATCTTAAGTACTGGACCTCAAAAGTGCTTTTTATCAGATCGCGGTACAGTGAAGAATGGGATATTTGCCCTTTCCTCACTGTAGTGCGATCCTGGAGTTGGAATATATATTTAGTGGGGGGTCGCCCCCTACAATAGGAAGTTTGAGGTCCAGTACATTCAATATTATGAGCGTTCGCAATTTGTATGATTTGCTCATATGATATAGACCCTATTTATCATACCTGAAAGGGGAATTGTGTCAAATGCCTTGATCAGGTCAAGCTAGGTGATATATATGGTTTTACCATCATCCATGGCTTTAGCGACTTTCTCAAATAAATCCACCAGATTCAGCAGGCATGACCTGCCCTCTATAAAGCCAAATTGGGTCAGGTCCAGTGTTAGGAGGTCTCCTATGTCATAATTTGCTAAGTCTATGATTATTCTTTCCACTTCATATAAGACTAGTCAAACTTGTGTGTCTGTAATTTCTCAGGTCAGTAGATGGTCCCCCTTTATGGAGAGGGATGACTGTTGCTGTCCTCCACTCTCTTGGGATAAAGCCATTCCAGAGGCTGTGGCTAAACAAAGATCCTGGTGGGCCTGATAAGTCCTGATTTAAGCTGTTTAAGAGGCAACCTGGTATATTGTCAGGCCTCAATGAAGCTGTGTTTTTAGCTTTAGAGAGTTGCAAATCTTTTCTGTTTCTTTATCTATTACAGTAGAGAACCCACTGGCCAAAAATAGGGTAAAAACTTATTAACCATTTTGCTGCTTATTTCATTAGTGATATCTCAGTTATCCCATATCCACAAACAAATCTACTAAGGAATCTACTTCTTCTGTAAATATTGTTCTGTCAAATGTCAATCTCAATGATCTAATTAATTGCCCTTAAACAGTGTAAAATGCCATAAAATTTGTGATGATAGCTGTTCACAAAAACTGGTTTACTGTATAAGGCTACCTTTGAACTTACAACCAACCAATCACATCCATTTTAATGTTAACATCCAAAAAGTTATAGCTTATACCATGTTCACTACTTGTGAAATATATATACAAAAATAATCCAAATATTAAGATGGATGCTCCATAAAATTTTAAATATATATTCATCTGCTTTACAAATAAAAAATGTTGTCAATTGAATACTTGTAAAATGACTTGTGCAATATTATCCCTGTTTGGACTGTGCATTTCTTTCAAAAGGGGACAGAAGGCTAAACAAACAGCTCTCCAGAGGCACATTCATATAGTAAAAAAGTAAAAGAAGGATGAGATATTTCTCCAGAACTACCATTTGTAGGGGAAAGCATCAAAGATATGGCAGTGCCAGTGTTTTTGGAAAAGGAAGGCATACCTTCCACTTCAAGACAATGGAGTGAAGAACATTCTCTTAAACTAGACATAAGAGTAAGCTACACAAACTTTTACAAAAAGCAGAAGTAGAGTAAGAGAGCATATAACTAATGCCTAGGGCAAAATAGTGAACCAGATGATCTTATTACTTTTTACCCCCATGTTGAGTTAAAAGATGGGGATGGAATTTTACATCAATTGTTAATGCCAAAATGATATAAGACACTAGTAATGAGGCTAGCCCATTAGCCAAAGCAATAATTGTCAAGATATAATGAAAGAGAGAAAGAACATTACTATGTTTCTTGTCTAGAATGTCAAGAGATGGCAGCCAATCCTAGATTTGAGCGCACTGATTCCAGAGTTAAAAGTGCTATTGGAGCATTGTGGGACCATTAGCAAAATCTACCAATGGATGCCAGTGTATACTAGTAAAAACAGACTATGTTACAAAATTTCCAGAAGGTGTGCTATTATGTAAGGCAAATGCTATTGGTATTGATATCTTATACAGTGGGTGACCTAGACACTCACTTTATGTCCAGGGTATTATATAAGATGTGCCAATGTTTTAAAGGTAAGCAGTTGAAAACATTAATGTACTACCCATTCACTATTTGTTTAATAGATAGATTTGATAAGAGTTGTTGCTGACTTATCCAATCCATGTGCCATTCTGCTGTCTGGCACCTCTAAACTTACAGTTATGGAGAAAAACAATCTGGCTAGTCTAGCTGGCACTTCATTCCTAAAACTCAGAGAAAAGACGCTGCTTCTGGTTTTAAATCTATAGCAAGCCACTTGCTACAACTTCTTTTTGAGATGTGAATCACACACACACACACACACACACACACACACACACACACACACACACACACACACACACACACACACACACAGAAGCCCCACTTATGACATACTGCTGCATATCTAAATGATATGGTGATCCATTTAGAAGACTGGAAGCCTTCTATATCAAAACTGCAGGCTTTCTTATAAAATATAAAAACAGTAAAGTGCAAGTGCTAAAAAGAGCTAGTTAGTTATGGTAAAAGCCAAATATTTTGTATGCCTTATATAAAGATAGATGATAAAACTACAACTAGAAAAACACAGGCTATAAAATGGCCTGTACATTTCAAAACAAAGTTGTAAACGTTTCTTGGATTCACGGAGTATTAGAGAAAATGAGTACCTAATCTTGCAACTACTGTCTCTCACAAATAGAAAAGCTCCTATCAAGGTGCAGTAGTCTCGTGAGGCAAATAGAACATTTAAAGGACTTAAAAGAATATTCTGATTTAAATCAGTGTTAATAACTCCTGATTTTACTAAGGAATTTTCTGTTTATACAAATAATACAAATTATCCACATACTAAACCTAGAGTACTTGATAATAGTTTTCAGTCTTACTCACAAACACTGGCTAATCTACAGTGTATGTACTGTACCTGTGTACTATGTATGTATTCTACCTATGTTCCAAATTTCAGCTGTATACCACAGATCTATTAATTACCTTTATTTTTAAATTAATATTTTTTGTTTGTTCTCTCCACTGTAACTGTTGATGTGCTGCATACCACTGTAAAAGCATGTCTTTATGTAATTTGTGTGTATACTGATCATGTCTTAATAACTAAATGTATCTGTAATTTTTCTATGTGGAGCTTTTCTCCCCAGACCTCTGCTGAAAAGGGCCTTTTCAGCTCAGTCAGACACCCCGGTTAACAAATGTAAAATAAATAATAAATAAATGCATTAGTGGTAGGTTTGGGTCAGTATTGTCCACAATGAGGAGTATTAGTCCTATATCACTTGAAAATGAAGAAATATTTAGCCACAGAGATGTGGCATGTTGCTGTGAAGCTCACATTATAGTCATTAAAGTAATATATGTTAGCTAGGCACTTTGATCTTGTGAGTGATCATACTGTAAGTTGATAGCAATATTGTGTCACTGGGCACTGTCTCTACTACTTGTTCCAATGCACTACTACCAATAGTCTTGGATTAAGCAATAAGAATGTTGATGGACTGTCAGTGTTTTGCAGTCCATCACTGTGATTCCAAAACTGATAGTTTTGTGCTGAAAGGGGATATAGTTGAGTCATATTGCCTTTAAAAGATATTGAAGGAGGGGAAGTACTTTTAGGGAATATGCAAGTAAAGTGGCTTGTGCCTTTAAATTGTCATAATACTTTAATTAGGTAATTCATTATATTACTTCAAATAATAACACAGCAAATTATTTATTCTATAAGCACAGTTTTGTCTTGTTATTTTCTTGCAATCAGTCATGTTCCAGTGGAAGGTAACTCACTACTGGACAAACCTGGACATTGTCTTCTGATGCCCTGCCAGCTGTTCCATTCGTATTCAGTGGCCAAGAAGTTTTTCTAGATGTGAGTCAAGCCTTGCTGTGACCTGTTTCCTTCCCTGGCCATTACAAAATACAGCAGCTATTTTTTTCCTCATTCCACAACCAGAGGGTGGTCCATGTATTTCTCTGATGCAGAAATGTCTCCATGGTTTCTCTATGCTTTTATCCTATTACACCTGATAACGAGGTCTGTAGAGAAAACAAAGTCATGCTAATAACTCTTCCCTTGTTTTGACTGAGGTAGTAATTCAACTTCTGATGTGTTTTTCATGAAATTATTTACACTTTTTTAATTTTACTTGTTTATTTATTTGACATTTGCTTAACAGGAAAGTCCAACTGAGCAGTGCCCATTTCAGCACAAGCCTTTGAATAAATATTCCTTTATACAGGCATCAAGGACAACATTTCCATTGTTTCATCATTTATAGTCAGTTTCATTCATGAGCAGCAACAGTCCCATTATCCAGACATCCTGGACATCAGTTACATCATTTACAAACAGTTTTGATTAAAAGTAACACTATAACAGTTACATGGGTTACATATGAATATTTTAATTTTAAAAACAGGGAGGTATGTGCGATGCAGTATCATCACTATGCATAGACTATCAGGTTTTGCTTAAGATTTCTCATTATAAAGACTTATTCATAATCTAGGACATAGGAAGATAAGATAAACAGTTATACCACCCAAAGAAAGGAAAGAGGAGAGGAGGCACAAGAAGGTAAAGAAGATGAGATGACAGAAGAGGATATGGTTGTGATAAGAGTACCTTAAGTTTTGGGCAGCATAAACTTATGGCACAAATTTATATACCTCTATCAGTAACCGCCTCACAGCAAGAGGTTCTCTGGTTCGATCCTCGGCTGGGGTGCCTTCTGTGCGGAGTCTGTATGTCCTCCCTGTGGTCGCGTGGGTTTCCTCCGGGTGCTCCGGTTTCCTCCCACATCCCAAAGACATGCTGTAGGTGGATTGGACACTCTAAATTGGCCCTAGGTGTGAGTGTGTGCATGTGTGTGCCTTCTGTGGAAGGTTGGGCGCTGGGCTGGCAACTCCACTGCCAATCATGAGCAGACAGGTGATCCACTGTGGCGACCCCTAACCAGGAAAAAGCCAAAAGAAGAAGAAGTACCAGTGTAACCATGGGTGGTGCAGGTGCAGAGCCATTTATATATTAAGTGTTGCTTCAGCTGATATTGAAAGCCTGTCAGGTTGCAGACTGGTCTTAAGCAGAGCGGGATGGTTTTCCAGCTAGTAACAATGCAGTGCAAATACAGTGAGTATCCTGCACTGTCGTTAGTTGTAGAATAGCGATCTGTTACTAGAGTGTAGAGGTCTCTTATTTAGTGTAATGTTGAATGATGGAGTGAAGAGATGAGAATTATTTAAGATTGTGCAGTAGTTTGAAAGTTGTAATTAACTGTGAGTATAGTAGGGAATTATTTAGTTTGATCCAATTGAGTTGTTTTAGAGAGATGCAGTGATGTGATCTTTATTGTTGGTTGGTTTTGAATTTGTTGTCTTTATTGTAGTATTTTTTAGTTTAGCTGATAGAGAAGAGTTGAGACTGATTAGGATAGGAGAGGCATATTATAGGTTAGGACTAGAAAAGAAGTAGCTATCTTTTGTCTAGTACAGTCAGTAAGGCGGTGCTTTTCTCCATAGAGGCAGCCTAGCTTTTTTTGTCTTCTGTATGGCTTGCTGAAGGTGGAGATCAAATTTCAAGTGGTTGTCTATAATTATGACCAGTAGTTTGGTATGGGATACCAGTTCCATATCGGTCTTTCCTGATTGTTTGGGAGAAGAAAGAGGTGGGAGTGAACAGCAGTAGTTTAGCTTGTTTTTTTTTTTTTTTTTTTTTTTTTTGATTCAGGAGGAGTTGCAAGCTGTCCAGCTAACTTTCTGTGGAGGAGAATAACTCCTGGGTAAGAGTTTGGAGAATAGGTTGTGTCTAAGTAGCACATATTACAGTGGAGTCATTGGTGTATTGTACTATGATGGTCTCTCTGGCTGCTAGTTTAGGTCCCTGATGAATAAGTTAACAGTATGGTCCTAATACAGAGCCTTGCAGAACTTCAACAGACATAGAAAAGAAAGAGGAGAAATTATCTTGCCATTTCATTGCTTGTGACGTATAATTGAGGTAACTAAGTAACCAGTTAAATGAGGTAGATTTATTTATTTATTTATTTACAGTTTGTTTTCCAGGATAGTCCATTAGGCCAACGGAGCCTGTTTTCAATGGAGTCCTGGGAGGTAGATGATAGACTATAGGAAGAGAATTTAGTTAGCAAAATCTGATAACTGACTATGTCAAATGCCTTGGATACTCCCAAAATATGTCTGAGGTTAGAAGACCTGAATTAGAATTGTGATTTATTATATCTGTGAACCTTAGAAGGGCAGTGTCTACACTCTGATTGGGTATGAAACCACACTGTGAGGGAGAACCCACCATAGAAAAAGTAACAATAGCACTAAGGAAAATGAATACAGTGAAAGCAACAGGTTCATAGGAGGACACAGCAGATATGCTGAAGATGTTGGGTGTGATATGGTAGAAATGGCTCCTGAGGGTACTCAGAGCAGTATGGAGAGAAAAGCAGATACTAGATGATGAGAATAAGCATACTAGCGCCAGTGTTCGAGGACAAAGGTTACATTCACAACTGTGGGCAGTACAGAGGTGTCAAACTCCTATCACAATGCATGAAAGTTCTGAAGAGGGTGATTGATAAACGGATATGAAGAGTAGTAGAGAATAAGATGGAACATGAGCAGTTCAGATTCAGATCAGGCTGTAGCACAACTGACCCAATGTTTGCAGTGAGGCAGATACTTGAGAAGAAGCTAGAAATGAGGAAAGAGTCCAACTTCCTAGACTTAGATAAAGTATATGACAAGGTCCAGAAAAAGCTGATTTAGGCAATACTGCTGTGGTTTGAAGTCCCAGAAGCATTAGTAGAAATAGTGTAAGCTATGTAAAAGAACCCAAAGACTCATGCATCAGGGTTCAGCTCTTAGCCTATTGCTATTCATACTGGTGATGGACTATGTTAGCAAACAGGTCAGAAGGTACAGATAAACAAAGTTGCTTTATGCAGATGATGTGGCATTTCAGGCATTCTCTGAACAAAAACTTTGGCAAAGGTTAGGGGAATGGAATGAAAAACTGAAGGCATGTGGGATGAAACGGAGTGCAAATAAGACAGCTGTAATGGCAGCAAATGGAGAAAACAGAAGAAGCTGAATGTTGAGATAGAAGAATAGTGGAACAGCTTCAAGTATCTGGGAGAAGTGGTTGAGGAGAAGGGAAGTCTGAATGAGGAGTTCAAAGCTAGAATCACACAGGCTGCAGCTCAGGGGTTGTGTATGACAGAAGAATGCAGAAGAAGGTGAAAAGTAAGGTCAACAAAACAATGGAGTGACCAGTACTACTGTATGGTACAGAAACATGAGCGGTAAAGGCACAGCAGTTGAGGAAACTAGAGGTGATGGATATGAAGTACCTGAGATGGGTGGTAGGATGCACCACTGCGCACGCACACACACACACACACACACACACACACACACACACACACACACACGTCCGGGGGGGGGGGTGGCTGCAAAAAAAGTTTAAAGTAGAAGAGACATTTTTGAGAATCTCTCTTCTCTTGTGTTTTCAGTCTTTTTATTTATTTATTTAGTTAGTTTGGCTTGTTGGCATTCGGCATTGAGTACCAACATTTCAATGGAAGGAAATATATGAATGAAGATAAATTATATAATATGGAGTCTTTAACTGTGTATAATAGGCATAGCAGGGAAGGGTAATAAGAAAAAAACTACTGATTGAATTGTGTGTGGATGGACACAAATTAAGGGGCATAAACAGTATAGAGAGGTAAAGGGAAGGCTGAGAGATAAATATTAATCTGATTGTAGTATATGAGAAAATATAGTAGAAATGAAAGAAAGATGAGATTTTGAGTAGGAGAGAATATAGTGAAAAGCAGTGTGGGAGGGAGAAGGCAGTTGGGAATGATGCTAAATGTAAGGTGGGAGTAGGGAAGAGGAAAATAGAAACAGGAGTGTTTATCTGATAGGAGGAAAGCTGTTTTGGATGGTATAGTGAGTGGGTGCTATGACTGGTAAGTATATGTGGGAAGTATAGTAGTAGAGTAAGGTGGTTTGACTTGGAACTGGGGTAGGAAAGTGGGGTCCCCACCCTTAGGCCATTTACTATAGAGAACAATCAGTTTATGGTTGGTGCTCAATTATTAAAGAGGCACAAATCAGAACAGGTATTCTTACATTTGCTGAATGCACACAACAGTTAGAGATGCAAAGTAACTGGCTTACACAGTATAATCATAATAACAGTCAAGTGACAGGACAGTAGTCAGTTTAGTTAGTGGTCCTTAGAGTGCAAGGACTACTCCTTTTGGGGAATGTCACAGGCACTTTCCAGCACAGGGCGGAAATTTGACTATATTTGACTAGTTAAAGCTATATATGCAGCAAGGCTGTTAATGATAAACTAGCTTAAATTGCACAGTGACAATATTCTTGGTGAAAATTCCCCAGAGGCATGTCTTGGGTCTGAGGTCCTGCTGTGTAAGGGAAAACAACTGATGTAATGTGATTATGCAAAAAAAAGATGAAGTGTTTGTACCACTGTGATGATAATGTACTATAGCTATAGATACATTTGTAATAAAGCATACACAGTTTACAATTTAGTAATATTAATTTTTGATTTTTGGTGAGAGTATTCATTTGGAAATTAGATATAAAACAAATCTGAGCCACTAGGACAACCTACAATTATAATATATTAATGCAAAAACTGAACCAAACTGAAGGCTTTCTTCCTGTAAAATTTATAATGGATGAAAGTCCCCTGGTTTGTTTTATTGCATAAAATATTATCATTTTAGTTCATCCTAATGGTCTGGATTTGTTTTTTATCTTGTTTGCGGTACGGTGTGTGTGTGTGTGTGTGTTTTATTATTTAAATTTGGAAATTATGATATGCTGCTCAGTCATTCCAAAGATATTATATACTTAATTTGGGGTTAGGGAGAAAGCTATCAATCCCTATACCTACCTATCAATCCTACCTGTCATCTTACTCTACTTTACTGCTCTCATCAATGTCTACTACTTATATCTGATTCTCTCCAGCTCATCCCACCACACACTATCACCCACCCATACATCCTTCTAAATCCCAAACATTCCACAACTTCATCTTCTATTGCTAGCATTTCTCACTATACTCCCTCTCATTCAACTATCACAAGTCTCTTGGCATAATAGTTAAAATGTTTACCTTATGGACACAAGATGCAGGGTTTGATTCTTAAAATAATTGTCTGGGCTTAAGATGGTCTACAAGGCAGTTAGCCTAGTATGAACCTATTAGTAAAAAAGAAAAGGTTCTGATTTCCATATGTTAGGCACTAATAAGACAATAGGTTGAATATAATGTGGAAAATTAAGAAACTGGAACACATTCAGAGGATATTCACAAGACTGATAACTGCAGTTAACGTAAGATATCACTTTATTGAACTTATATAGGTTAGTAAAGGGTGATCTTATTTTAATGCACAGATCTGAGAATAGTGAAGTTACATAAATTAGGTTAGGGTGGAGTTTATTAGGTTAGGGTGGAGTTTATTAATCACTTATTTGCATTTAAGAATCATTTGAGACTTGATATACACCTGTATTTAGGAGAAATATTAAAACAGGTTATTTTCACAACAGAAGTGGTAAACTATGAAGCTTGCTGCCATTTAATATAAGGAGGGCTGAAAACATGGATATTTTTAAAATGTCATTTGAAAACTGAGTTGGAGATGGAGTATATGATGCCACTTTAATTCCTACACTCTCCTAGATAGCCCTTCTGGGTTCTGAGTTTGTATAACTAAATAAATACATTAACCATTGGCAGAACTGGAGTGCCGATTTCTAAAAATTTCTACATTTTGTTTCAGTGATTCAAAAATTCGATTTTTGAGCCTTATATTAGGCCTTCAAAGAGTCTTCCTCCTTTCAATCTAGAATCACATACCCTTTCTCTTTAGCAAGCATCAAGTTCAGTCTTAAAAGACACCAAAGAGCTTATGCTTCTTATCTATACCGGAAAGCAGTTCCACTCCCTTTCTGCTCTGTTATAGAATGCAGTACTAAGGTATTTAGCACAAAACACCTCTATACCTGTTTAAAGTTCTTAGTTTTTAAATTAGAAGTAATAAAAGGGATCCATTAAGCAGCACCAAATAAATCATTGTGCTTATCCTTATAGATCATAATTAAATTCCCCTTTCAAATCTAAAGTAAATAGTATACAGGAAAAGTTTTTTCAGTCTTTCCAAATAACCCATATGTTTGTCCAAGTAAGTTTGTCTCATAAAAGTTCTTTGGATTCTTTCATGTCTATCAATAGAATTGCAATTATAAATGCAACCAGACATCCCATATTCAATTAGAGGCCTCATTATAGATTTGTGTATCAGGAGTAATGCCACAGTACCCATAATGCTAATAGTCTTTAATATTAATTTCAATTCATATTAATATTTCATTATAACTTCCTTAAGATGAGAATGAAATTACATGTTCTTGTCAATCCACACCTCCAAATCTCTTACATACTCTTATTTCTTCCAGAATAGCATGTTAATAGCTATGTTAAAGTGTTAATAGCATATGGATAACATTCATTTTATCTGTCAAACTGAATAATCTTTGACTTGTAGGCATTAAAGGCAATATTATAAGATTTAGTTCAATAAACAAGATGATTTATCATGCTTGGCATGATACATTGAACCTTCACATGGGTGGCAACAGCCCCTATTTTCATATCTTCTGCAAATTTGCTAATACCATTCCCCTCTGCAAGAGGGCACACAGACAGAAAAACAGTAAATAATATAGGGCCCAGAACTGACTCTTGTGGAATTCCTACTGAAATGTTATATTATTCTGAGTAAAAATCCCCTATTCTACCTCTACATATTCTATGAAGTATATTCTTTTATTTATTTTGGCTTAACTGATAAATTCAAATTATCTAATTTCTGAGGCTTGCCTCCTTAAGAATATTTCTTAAAGAAAATACCTTTAAACTGAACAGTAAAGCTGAACACAGCCACTGGGGATGCACAAGCCAGTGCATTTCTTTGTGCCGGTCCCAAGCCCGGATAAATGGGGAGGGTTGCGTCAGGAAGGGCATCCGGCGTAAAACTTCACCAAATCATTTCATGCAGTCACCAGTAAATATTTCCATACCGGATCGGTCGAGGCCTGGGTTAACAATGACCCTGACCAGTACTGTTAGCCAACAGGGTGCTGGCGGAAATTGGGCTATTGTTGGCTGAAGGAGGAGAAGAGGCAGAAGGCATGTCCGAAGGCAGGAAGAGAGGAGAAAGGCTAGGACTGTGGTAGTGAGGGTCAGAACTTTGAATGTTGGCAGTATGACTGGTATAGGGAGAGAGATAGCTGATATGGTGGACAGAAGGAAGGTTGGTATATTTTGTATGCAAGAGACCAGATGGAAGGGGAGTAAGGTTAGGTGTATCGGAGGTGGGTTCAAATTGTTTTATCATGGTGTGGATTGGAGGAGAAATGGCATAGGGGTTATTCTGAAGGAACAGTATGCGAAGATTGTTTTGGAGGTGAAAAGAGTGTTGGATAGAGTGATGTTTATGAAGCTGGAAATTGATGGTGTAATGATGAATGTTGTTAGTGCATATGCTCCACAAGTTGGGTGTGCAATGGATGAGAAAGAAAAATTTTGGAGTGAATTGGATGAAGTGGTGATGACTGTACCCAAGGGTGAAAGAGTGGTGATTGGAGCAGATTTCAATGGACATGTTGGTGAAGGGAACAGAGAGGATGAGGAAGTGATGGGTAGGTATGGTGTTAAACAAAGGAATGCAGAAGGTCAGATGGTAGTGGATTTTGTGAAAAGGATGGACATGGCTGTGGTGAATATGTATTTTAACAAGAGGGAGGAGCATAGGGTGACATACAAGAATGGAGGAAGATGCACACAAGTGGATTATATCTTATGTAGGAGGGCCAGTTTGAAGGCAATTGGAGACTGTAAAGTGGTGACCGGAGAAAATGTAGTTAGGCAGCATAGGATGGTGGTTTGTAGGATGATGTTGGTGATCAGGAAGAGGAGGAGGAGTGTGAGGGCAGCACCAAGGATCAAATGGTGGAAATTGAAAAAGGGTAATTGTAAGGTGGAGTTCAGGGATGAGTTAAGACAGGCACTGGGTGGCAGTGAAGAGTTACCAAATAGCTGGGTAACTACAGCAGAGCTAGTAAGGGAGACGGCTAGAAAGATGCTTGGTATCACATCGGGACAGAGGAAGGACGACAAAGAGACATGGTGGTGGAATGAGGAAGTACAGAAGAGTATACAGGCAAAGAGGTTGGCAAAGAAGAAGTGGGATTGTCAGAGAGATGAAGAAAGTAGACAGGAGTATAAGGAGAAGAGGTGCCTGGCAAAGATAGAGGTGGCGAAGGCTAAGGATAAGGCATATGAAGAGTTGTATGAAAGGTAGAACACTAAGGAGGGAGAAAAAAAATTGTACCAATTGGCTAGACAGAGGGACTAAGCTAGGAAAGATGTGCAGCAGGTAAAGGTGATAAAGGATAATGAGGGAAACGTACTCACAAGCAAGGAGAGTGTGTTGAGGAGATGGAAAGAGTACTTTGAGGGGTTGAGGAATGAAGAGAATGAGAGGGAGAGAAGGTTGTATGATGTACAGATAGTGAATCATGAAGTAAAATGGATTAGCAAGGAGGAAGTAAGGATAGCTATGAAGAGAATGAAGAATGGAAAGGCTGTTGGCCCAGATGACATACCTGTGGATGCATGCAGGTGTTTAGGTGAAATGGCAGTGGAGTTTTTAATCAGATTGTTTAATGAAATCTTAGAAAGTGAGAGGATGCTTGAGGAATGGAGAAAAAGTGTTTTGGTATCGATTTTTAAGAATAAGGGTGATGTGCAGAGCTGTAGTAACTACAGAAGGATTAAACTGATCAGTCACAGCATGAAGTTATGGGAAAGAGTAGTGGAAGCTAGGTTAAGAAGGGACGTGATGATTAGTGAACAGCAGCATGGTTTTATGCCGGGAAAGAGCACTACAGATTCGATGTTTGCTCTGAGAGTGTTGATGGAGAAGTACAGGGAATGTCAGAGGGAGTTGCATTGTGTTTCTGTAGACTTAGAGAAAGCATATGACAGGGTGCCTAGAGAGGAGTTGTGGTATTGTATGAGGAAGTCAAGAGTGTCAGAAAAGTATGTAAGAGTGGTACAGGATATGTACGATGGTAGTGTGACAGCGGTGAGGTCTGAGGTGGGAGTGATGGATGCATTTAAGGTGGAGTTGGGGTTACATCAAGGATCAGCTCTGAGCCCTTTCTTATTTGCAATGGTGATGGACAGCTTGACAGATGAGATCAGACAGGAGTCCCCATGGACTATGATGTTTGCAGATAACATTGTGATCTGTGGTGAGAGAAGGGAACAGGTGGAGGAGACCCTGGAGAGATGGAGATATGCTGTAGAGAGAAGAGGAATGAAGGTCAGCAGGACTAAGACAGAATATATGTGTGTGAATGAGAGGGAGGATAGAAGAGTGGTGAGGATGCAAGGAGTAGAGGTGGTGAAGGTGGATGAGTTTACATACTTGGAGTCAATAGTTCAGAGTAACGGTGAGTGTGGAAGAGAGGTGAAGAAGAGAGTACAGGCAGGATGGAGTGGGTGGAGTAGAGTGTCAGGAGTGATTTGTGACAGACGAGTACCTGTAAGAGTGAAAGGGAAGGTCTGCAAGAGGGTAGTGAGACCAGCTATGTTATATGGGTTGGAGACAGTGGCATTGACAAAAAGGCAGGAGTTTGAGCTGGATGTGGCAGAGTTAAAGATGTTAAGATTTGCACTCGGTGTGACTAGGATGGATAGGATTAGGAATAAGTATATTAGAGGTCCAGCCCAGGTTGGAAGGTTTGGAGACAAAGCCAGAGAGGCAAGATTACATTGGTTTGGACATGTGCTGAGGAGGGATGCTGAGTATATTGGGAAAAAGATGCTAAGGATGAAGCTACCAGGTAACAGGAACAGAGGAAGGTCTAAGATAAGGTTTATGGATGTGGTGAGAGAGGACATGCAGGTGGTTGGTGTGACAGAGCAAGATGCAGAGGACAGGAAGAAATGGAAACAGGTGATCCACTGTGGCGACCCCTAACGGGAACAGCTGAAAGAAGATGATGAAAGCTGAAATCAATAGAAACTTAAATCAGTCTTAAAATATTTTATTATTATAACATACATTTTCCCAGGGATTCATGAACAATCATATAGGCTTGTTTATGTGGTAGAGTGATTAGCAACAGGGAAAATTGCATATGCATGCTGATCATCCTGCTAATACAAATACAAGCATGTTTATGCAACCAGCAACAGTGCTGTTAGCCAGGAAACCATGTTGAACAGCATGAGCACACACAGTAAACAAACAGCCTTGTCTATAGGCAAACCTGTTAAGCATGCTCAAGTGAACAAAACAAAAAGCTACATAGGAAATAATGCATGCTGTAGACAGGCAAGAAAAGTGTAGTGAGTGTACTGTGCACATAAATGAAACATATGAATACTAAATTAAGTAAGAGGGGATGTAAAATGGCAAGGGTAACTACAATACATGGGTTACCGACAGGAAAAGTATACTGAAGACAATGTGCACAGAAATCAAAGAGATGTATGCATAAAGATGTAAGAGGGGTGGTAAATGTTCAAATTCTAGTAAAATAACATGTTAAGGTGGACAGCACAGTAGCAGATAGGATAACATTTTTGCCTCACAGCAAGAGGTTCCTTGGTTCAATTCTCAGCTGGGGTGCCTTCTTTGCAGAGTCTACATGTGTTCTCTGTGTTCATCTGGGTTTCCTCCAGGTGCTCCAGTTTCCTTCCACATTCCAAAGACATATAGTAGGTGGATTGGACACTCTAAATTGGCCATAGGTGTGAGTGTGAGGTGTGGAAGAACTAGGCTAGCCACCTGGCGGTGTAAACCTTGCCTCTATATGATTGTGACTATTGAAGTGACACCCCAACCCCATGGGCAAAAATGAAAAAAATGGGTTGTGGATGGATGGATGGATGGATGGAACTGATGTGAAGGTGCTTATGTCACAAAGACAATTTTGTAGAAATAAAATTTTGCAATACATATGCCAGAATAAATAATGATGGTCACACTTCCTAAGCAAAAGTAGGTGAATAAAAGCAGACATGATATTATAAGATGTGATAGTTACACAAATTCACATTGTAACATGAGAATTACATGACATATGAATGTCATTGACATGTTCAGTTGACATGACAACTCTTATGGATCGTACATACGTAATGGGATTGTTGCACAGTTACCTCTCAACTGTCCAGATTTTCATAGAACGTTCAGATTTTTGGCTCATATTTTTGGTCTATTCCTCATAAAAGGTGTGGTTTTCTGGCAAATCAGTGGGATGATATGCAGAATTAAGTCATTAAATAATTACATAGTTTGAGTTTCAGACTTCAAATCCTTCAGAACATGTATGTTAAAACAAACCCTGTTACCCTAGCAACATTCTAAGTTTATAAGAGTAATATTTAAAATATGTCCCTATTTTGGGGGCTTTGTCCCCCATTTTGTCAGGTGTTGTCCAGATTTCTTGTTCTAAGAGGCTGAGACGTATGGAACAATGTGCATTTTGTCAATATAAAATGTCAGAAAACAGGAATGGTTCAAAATCCATAATATCCTTTTGCATGAATCAAACCTATGCCATTAATGACCTGTGTATTAACTGTGTATGCCACAAAAATAGGCTTAACATATGTGTGAGGAGGATTATTGCTGAAGGGAATTATGCACCTCAATATTCTCATAGTTATTTATTCCATACTTATGTGTGTGTGTGTGGTGTTACAATTGTGGGAGCAAAATGTGACATATGTAATATCGTGACATAAGGCACTCTTATCTGACACAGTTATTGTGCCAACAGATAAGAACAGATGCAAACCCCACACCATGATTCATTGTATTCCACAGAGCTGTGTATTGGCAGCATGTGCCATAGGAGGTAGCAATACATATTGTCACAAAAAAAATGAAATTAATGTGTGAATTGAGAAAGGATCCCAGAAAATGAATGCCATATCAGCATGTCCAAATGATGGTAATTAAATGAGAATGCTCATGTGCACACAATTGTGATCAGTCCTATATCAATGTTTCATGGTCAAGGATGGCTTCGCTACATGTCTGTGCACATAATACCCAAGAACTGAAGCACAATCATTTACACCACAGTACTCAATGCATGTGCCAAGGTAGTACTATCACTATTATGTTGGTAGGAGAAATGTGTACTTTCAGGAAATACAAAGGTGTGTTCACATGTGTTCATGCAGCATATCAAGGGATAAGAATGACATGATGTAATGGTTGTTCTGTGATGTCAGTACATTCACACAAAAAGAATCCCTATGCTAGAATTAATGTATATTGCATAACTGAGATTGACGTGTACTTAAGATGGACAATGAATCATTCATGGATCATTGAGTTATGATGATGGTATGTACTGTTTTCACTGTACTATTGCTCCATTTTATACTGTTATTTCTGCTGTGACTGCTCTTACTCTGCACTTTTTTCTTTGATTCATCTGCCTTAAATAACATAGACTAGATTCAAACTTGCTGAATCTAGACTGATTGATATTACTAGAGCACTAAAACCAACTATCTTACATTAGGAGGGCCTCCTGCACCCTTGTGGCAGAAGTGTATTGCTCGGGACCTATCTGAGTTGGAGATTGCTGGAATAAAATGCTCAGTGAGGGGATTTTCTACTGGAAGACTGTGTTAGAGCCATTTAAATTTGTTTGTATTTAAGCACCACATTTGTACATAGCTGTGCACTGCTCAGCAGAGACTAGCACTGTGGTGTACAGACATAAATGCTTAGAAAGACAAATTTTCACTATATAACTGCTAGGGAACCCCTCCTAAACTTCTCTGCTTCTCGTTGTGCAATGCAGTTGCGCACTAGTGCCTGGAGAGCAACCCACCTGCACATTTTGAGGCATTGATGCAGGTTTCTACTCCTAAACCTCCCAGCTGTTTAAGTGTCCCAGGCATGTATGTGCCTAGCTCTAAGCAGGATTCTACCTTCACCCAGGATGATGCTTCAATACAAATAAAAAATGATTAACTTTGACAAGTGGATTAGCTTCTGGTGTCAATACAGGTGAATCCAGTATCTGTCACCCTGGGATGACATGGTCAACAGACTATGCTGCTTTGCCAGAGTTGGTCTTCACCTATTACGTCTTGGCTTTTTGTTACTGTCAAAGATAATTGCCACCCCCATAGTGCTTTTTTTTAGATAATATCATAAGAACAACATTTCCAACATAAAAATATCCTCTAAAGACAAACTTAAGGTTATGCTGCTTAATGCTAGGAGTCTAAATTAGAAACTGCACTCAGTGGATGTACTCCTTACTCTGGAAGATGCCATTTGTGCAGTCACAGAGACATAGTTCAAGGCCACAGAGAGTACTCTGGACATGCAAGGCTACAATGCCTTCCACACGTTCAGACCACAAAATGAACGTGAAAGAACCAAGGCGGAGGTGTATCCATCTTCATTAAAGACAAATACACCTCAAGTCTGGTTAAGCAGTATGACTCCTTAAAGTTACTGCAAGTCCAACTAACTGTAGAAAAGACCCCCCCCTCTACATCATTGTTAGCTATAGGTCCCTCATCATGACTCACAAAAACCACACCACCTACCTGAACCTATTTAAGTCACTCACAATACAACCAAACACCCTGGTTATGGGAGACTTTAACTATCCTTCCATCAACTGGGAAACAAATATGAGCACAAACCCACCTGCCTGAAGACTTCTGGACTTTGTTAACACAAATATTCTGGAATAGTAGACGGCACACCCACAAAGAGGTGTAATGTCTTTGATCTAGTACTCACCAACATGGGGGATCGAAGCACCTCCCCACGTGTGGGATCGTCCCTGGTAAAGTCTGATCATAAATCAGTATCTTTCAAAGTAAAGATCATATCTGCCCCCCCCCCCCCCCCCAGGAGCAAAAAGGTTGAACTTTTTCTCCAAAGCAAACTATAGTCTTCTTAAGAGATGGCATAAATAGTTTCAAACTCCCTGCAATCACTGACAGCAATGTCTCCTATAAGGAGGTATACCCAAATGCCCTGTATTAATACCTTTAGAAATCTATAGACTCAGTGGTACCAGAATGGATCAAAAAAAGTTCCTCACAAAAAAACCTGAACAATGAACAAAACATGCTGGAGGGATAGGTTCCTGACCCAGAGACTCCCCAGACTCTGGAATAGATTGCCCATATATGTCAAGCAGATAGTTTCTTTGGCCCTCTTCAAAAGGAACCTTGATGATTGGATGGGAGATAGGAAATTCACCCCGGGGATCACGTCAGTCACCCTGCTAGACGGGGTCCGGGGAAGTAAATACTGTGGGAAGAAATAGCCAAGGAATTGCTATGGCTAGGCTTGTATAGGCCCTAGGGCCAAAAGCCTAGTACCAACCTATGAACCTATAAAACCCCACCCTGGTGGGCATCTAGCATAAATAGGTTATATAACAAGAGAAAGAAACTGCTGTCAAAGAACAAGAGAGAATGGTCTCATCAGAGGAGGAACACTCCACAGTTTGAACAAGCAAATTAGACAGCTTGTAAAGTCCTCTAAAGCTAATCAAGAAGCAAAATTATCATCCCTAGATAAGCATAGCCACAAGGCATTTTTACCTACAGTTTGTCTGAAATCTAAAAGGGAAGGTGCAGTTTCTTGCTGAATTAGTAGTGGATGGTACCATTCATTACTGAACCTGAGGACATCACAAACCTGCTAGCAGACAGGTTTGGTGAAAACTTCAGCCCAAACTACACCTGTTACCAGTTCTCTACCCAGTAGTTCCAAAGAGCAGATCATAACTGCACTCTTCAAGGCCAAACTCACAGCCTGTATAGGACTGGATAACACCCAGGCTGCTTACTAAATGGTCTAAAACAGGAGTTAGTGGAACCACTGAGCACTGTCTTCAACCAAAGTATAAGTACTGGCCTTGTACCAGCTGAGTAGAAACCAGCAAATGTAATCCCTTTGCACAAAGGGGGCCCTTCAACTGACCCCAGGAGCTATAGAACTATAAGCCTAACCAGTCTCATCTGTAAAGCCATGGAGAGAATCATCATGGACCTTATCAACAAGGATACAGGAGACCTTCAAACTCTTGACCTGACCCAGTATGGCTTTGTTAAGGGCAGATCATGCCTGTTAAACCTGGTGGACTTCTTTGAGAATGTCATCAAAGCCCTGGATGAAGACAAAACAGTACATGCTGCCTATCTCGACTTAGCCAAGGCCTTTGACACACTCCCCCACTCAGGCATCATTGAGAAATTCATCCAGCTGGGGATTAACCATACATCATTAGATGGGTAGCAGACTGGCTCACTGACAGAACATATACAGTCAAAGATGGGGATTCCACCTGTACCAGGAGATCTTCTACCAGTGGTGTTCCACAAGGATCTGTGCTAGGCACCCTACTTTTTGGAATCTATTTCTCAGAAATCCAGGTGAAAATAGATAGCCTGTGGCTTACAAAGTTCTCTGATAACTGCAAACTGGGTGCAATCATTAAATCCCCCAACAATATCAACATATTACGAAATGGGCTTACATTGATAAATGATTGATGCCAAAACCATGGACTTAAACTTAATACAAAAAAAATGCATTTTCATCCCCTTCAGCAAAGGAGAAGTCCCTGTAAATTACAATATTAATAATACCCCCCTAAGTTCAAACCCATTTGTGAGAGATCTGGGAATGCAGGTTGATAACAACCTTAATTTTGATCATCATGTGTCCACAGTGGTAAGGAAGGCCCTCTACATTGCACATCTCATAAGTAAGGGCTTAGCATCCAAAGCTAAAGAGGTTATAACTCCCCTGAACTCGTCTCTCATCAGCCCAATAATTGAGTACAATTCTCCCTTCTGTATGTACCTCACCAAACACCTGCAGCAGTTGGAGAGGCCTCAGAGATTTCTCACTAAGAAAATTCAGGGCCCTCAACACATGACCTACCTGGACAGACTGAAGGCCCTGTCACTGTACTCTGTATCACACAGACTGCTTAGATATGACTTGTGCCTGGCCTACAGAGCAGTCTAGGACCCTGTCTTAATGGAAATAATGCACATCTGTAAATCAAATGGGACAAGACTCACTCACTCTAGGGACCTTAACCTAGTCTGCAACATTAATAGGACATGCTGGACAAACAGATATGTCTCCCAGAGGTTGACACTTTTATTGGAACAAACTCCCAATTTACATTACATAAAGCCCCTCAATGACCCTTTTTAAGTGTAACTTGAACAACTGGATGGGAAACAGTAGACTTATCCCAGGGATTTCGCCTATGTCCTTCTTGTACAGGGGCAGCCGGTGCTGACCTTAGATTCGCTTTGCAAATATAGACTATATATCTTGATCTATAAGGGAGCAAGGATATATCTTGGCTAGGCTTGTAAAGGCCCTGGGGTCAATAGCGTAGTAAGCTCTTATAATCATATGACCCTAAAGTGCAATGCTGAGAACCATATTTACATGGATATCGTCAAAGTGTTAGTACATGCGTGATTATATTTTGACGTGTGGAACTGAGATTGTGAAGTGCCAGTGTCTATTGGTGTTCAGAGGTGCTCCACACATTGTATTACACCTTTCTATGTTGGCTCCAAAGCTGAATTAAAAAATGAAGTGTTCTGCTTGCCTGTTTGAGCGATGTTAGGCTGTAAGCAAACTGTGCTGAAGGAAAAAGAAATGAAAAATTTTAATTTGGTTTGCCTTCTGTAGAGCAAACAGGCTTAGCAGCAATGTGCTGCTATCAGCACTCTGGATAGTACTTAGTACAAAAAATCCACCTGTCACCCTAACTTTTTCTGTGGCAAACGTTATAAACTCTCTCAGCTAAATGAAAACACAGGGTTTGACTCCAGTAAGCAGATCATTTTACAAATCATGTCAGAATGTGAATGTTATGGTAACTTTTTATCATGACTTTAAGAATACCTAGGAATGACTATTATAAATATGTTGCCTGGTAAAACTGAATATGTAATAGCTTCTGAAATAATCTTTTATACCTACTACATACGAGACATGCTTCAAGGGAATCACAAGATAACTGGATGTATAATGAGGTGTAACGCAAACACTCACCGCATTATTCAATAATACCTGAAATGCCATTTAGCATGACATACTACAGCTGCTCATTGCAGGACCTCTCACAGCTGCTGAGCACTGCAAATGATAAAATAGAAGGGCTTACAGAGATACATAGACAACGCATTCACAGGAAAGACATATAAAAACAGGCAGTGGGAGTTTCACATAATCCCGGATAAGAATCATTGTCAAGAAGAAAAATTAAGTTTACAGACTTGATCATTATCTCTAGACCCCATCAAGCAAATACTGCTTCACAAATCTAAAATCACACCTTTAAAGGGGGCAGTGCTACCATATATAGTCAATGGAAGATACAAGTGTTATTCTTTAATGTGATGGCAGAGAGACAATTCCATAACATAACATTTACATCCATCACCCTGATGAGCAGCCAACAGTACAAAGAGGTGAGAAAGAGAGAAGGGGTGAATACAGACACAGATATAAAGACACAAATGAAAGGGTGGTATTATGGGTCATTAATGTACATCTTTGTGGATGAAGAGACTGCAGGACAGGCAAAAACTGATGATGACATGGGATACAATAAGGTTGGTTTAATTTGTCCTTTTTGGCATGTGATTGTAAATGCTTTTTGCAGCAGTATTCAAAATCTGTTCACAAAAGGTTGCTAATGGATAAAAATGAAGATGTATGTCATTAAACAGATCACAAAAATATTATATCACAGTAATAAGTAATGTGACATACATCTGGATGTGAACCCTTGATGCTATTATCAAAAAGCAATCTTCAGATAAGTGATTTATGTCAGCACTCCACACAGGAAGTTGTACTTTGCTGCATCCAGGAGTCAAAGAACTAGTACAGTAACTGTTGCAAAGTATTGCCTTTATTCTGTATTTTTATACTGCACCATGTTTAAGCACTTTTTTGTGAGGATAAGCAGACTACTGAGGGTATTGGCAACAACTGACTAGGTTTGGCCATAGCAGAAGAACAGCTATTCCCCATCACTTAAGATCAGTGCACGATGCCAATGTCCACTCAAATGCTAAGCAAAGAAGTGAAGGATTTTTTTATGTGCCATTTCTGGCTATGTGTACATTGTGTGATCTAATTTTTTTGACCAGATTAAAAGTATGAACATAGGATTGACAGGAAAGTGGTGAAATTGGGGGTGGGGGGGGGCAAGCAGAGGGATGTACACAGGAGACAGAATAGAGAAATTTGTAGGAAGGTAGTGAGAGAGAACCATAGCTATCCACTTCTTCACAATATAACTGTAGAAGTGTAGACAGTATTTGCTTACTTTCGACTGTCACCACACCAAGGCTAGGTGACAACAAAAAATAATGTTGAACAGACAATTTTAGCAAATCAAGTGTGCCAAGAAGACACATAGGTTAAGTGGAGTGCTATGTATGAGTCATTAATTTATTTTTGAGGGGACAGGTGCCCATTTTTTTTACTTTTTTAACCTTCAAAGAGAGAGGAATGTTGTGGAAGGAGCTGAGGAATCTGAGGGTCAGGTAAGAACATTAGGTGAGGAAGCAGGTGCAGAAATAAGAGAAAAACAAGACAGACAAGGATGGTGATAGACACAAATTATTGGGGACACCATGACTGGGGATAGGTAGGATGCATTGGAGATGCACCCACATCAAGCCCAAGAACAGTGACTCCTCACCTCAGAACTGTCATCACTGTCTCCTGTCTCAGCTATCTGGGTCATTGCTTGGTGTAGTATAATCTTGGCAATGTGATGAAGCAGCTTTTTGACACAGGTGATTCGGGCATCAAGATCCCTTTCCATAGTACCCTCCACCAGCTCAGTCAGCTCTTGGCAGGTGACAAAATCACACCTCCAGCCCAGAGGGTACCAGTGCAACAGTTGCTAGAACAGAGCTACCTGATGTGGATAGGGCAGTTGGGTCGGGGTTGTGGAGGCAGCACTGACAGCTTGAGACCCTGCAGTGCTGGGTGTCAGTGCTACAACCTGCTAGGAATGGTGAGCCAATCTGCAATCATCAGTCTACCTCTTTATACTGCATGCAGGTTTTGTAAGCAGACATGTTTGACAGCAGAACATTTTTAAGGCATACAACCCCCCCCCCCAAAAAAAAAGAAAGAAAAAAAAATTTGAGAAGGAATGGGATATATCTAGTCTATACATCTTTACCACATCCAGGTATGATGTTAAAGTGTTACTCTGTTATAACATTAATCAATTGCACTGCTATGATATCATAAATACCACTATTTATTACATTATTGCCATATTGCATACAATTACAAAAGTTAGTCAGCTTAGTGTAAAACCTAATGCATATACACCCTATGCCTGTCTGAGGTGAGTTAACCTCTCTTGGTGTACGTCATGGTTCACTGCAATGCCTTCAGCAGCAGTAAAACAGAAGAGGACAAGAAGAGACATGATAGAATTTTGAATAACAGTCTTGGTTGGGTACTCTATTCATCAGTCCTAAACTCATCCTCCCATTGGCTAAGGAGGTGCTTCTTGTGCCATTTCAAGTCACTACAGTGGTGATGACAATTATGTCAAGTGCATGGGATGCCAGTTTCACTGGAGACAGCATTGGCTACTCTATTCCAAGCCTTAGTCTTATACTGAGACCCAGTATAGTCCCCCTGCAGTAGCCTATGGCTATAGCACTTCACGAGGAGTACCAAAAAACTCCTGGACTTGTCAACACCCCACCTTTGTAGAAATCAAGCAGTAACTCTAATTCTGAATTGGTGCCAAATTCCAATCTTGCATTTATTGGGTTGTGCATAAACACACGCAGTCATGCCAACTGCATTTGCATGATGGTAAACACAGTGGCATTTGTAAGCAAAGCAGAAGATATGAGGAGTGGAATATGGCAGTGAGATTCGCTATGTATGATGCTCAACATATTCACACTTTTTTTCAGATAATCAATGACAGCCTCTATAGCTTGTCTTGTTATCCATTGTGTTTTGGATGTTAAATAGGATGATTTGGCACATAACTGTCTGGAATTACACACTGTAAAAATTAGTTGACCAATGGAATCAAACTTAGAGAAGAAAAAAATTCATAATTTCAAAGTGATTATTTTCTGTGCTACAGGAGAACTCCTTTTCAAGTATGTTGATTACTTATAAACTAAATTCTGAATGAATGGAGATTTACTCTACATAGGCCTGTAAGGGTGTGACTTTAGGAAGTCCTCTGAAATGCCTTCCCATAAAAGAAGCAGTATTGCTGTTTCTGACTGTATTCAGATGGATAGACTTTCTTGAGCTGATTAATACAGTCTGGGGTATGATACATGCATACCTCACTACCCATGCTGTCCTAAATGCAGAGTTGGCCTATGTGAGGAGAGAAGATGATTTTAACTCATGTATTCTGCCCTTCAAAGAAATGCAAGTGCATTTTTGTTCCATATTTAAAATATCTTGCTTAAACAATTACATACACATTCAATTGCGTTTCATAACTAAGTCAGAAATGGCATATGCTATTTCCAAATATTAAATTATGAAAGGATTAATGAGACATGTATTGAAATAAACATAATTATGATAGCCATGTGTATGTAATGTTACCCTTCTACCTTCCTAAGTATCGTTAGAAATTGTATTTTGACAAACTTTGCAAAAATAAGCCTTATGTGGATGGGAACCCTGGATCACCTGTGTTCTACCTTTAAAGCCAGTCCACTTACAGGTTGTGCCACAGAGACAGTTACAGATCAGGTGGATGTTCTCTACTTAGTACTGTCCAGAGTGCTGTCATCTGTGCATTGCCACAGCCTGTTTGCACTACAGAAGGCTGCTCACATAGCATTTTTCACTTTCTTCCTAAAGCATGTAAGCTTGTTTGTGTACCACTTAGCAGTAAGCAAGCACTCAGGGCAAGAGATAGGAAAAAAGCATATGAATGTATGATGAAAGTGATTCCTGCATTGGGATTAATAATTCCCATAGTCCCTTCACACTGCATGAATTTCAACATCCAGAGAAACTGTATTAAGGGGCCAAAATCACTGCATTTGCAGCTTCTGCCACAGTAACAAGTATACAATATATACACATCACTCACTCAATAGACATACTGCACAGGAATAGAACGTATATAACAATTTATAGTCCACTCAAGAAATCTCAAGCTGCATTTTCACATCTGCTGCAAACATTACAAGCAACATGTAGCTTCAAGGCCTGCACCTACTTTCATGTTTCTTTAAAATCATTTAATTTAACCCATGTGCTTCAATAGTATTTTCATGCAATTTAGAACTTATTCTCTTGCTGCTGTTTAGATTGCTGCATCAAAGTGCATGTATGCCAATGTGAAATGCACTACTGATGGCAAGAGAAACTAAATTTCTCAATTTGTACCTTGGGCAGTGGATTAGGTTTATGGATTAGTACTAAGCTAACTGCCCTTGCGAGCCATTTTAAGCCTAGCCCATTATCCCTTGTGAGACTCAAACCCTGCACCTTGTGTTTGCAAGGTAAGCACCTTAACCATTAGGCCACCCTCCCAACCCTCATTTACTGCTTTGTAATGCTGCCACTGGAGAGTGTGATCTGCCAAAAAACTGTGCTGTCCATGTTACTATGGTTACTTCACAGTTATAGTTATTGTTATCATTTGGTATTGCATGACTGGCTTGACTGTGTGGGTGACTCTTGGATATGATGAGTGACACATTGGATCAAGCAGTGTCTGTGATGGTACATTTGCTGGGGAGAGCTGCCATCCATGTGTCCTTGCTGTCAAACTTGGCCAACTGCACCCCTCACACTGTGAGAATGATGACTGAGCCATATGTGAATATATGTCTGATGCACAGATTGGATGTGTACGGGATTGACAGTATGCAGGTAGTTTTTCTTACACATTTTTTGTATACTGCAGGGTCCACACTAACCTTGACATTACTGCAGTTATGAGTCATGTGCTTTGGGGCTGTCTCTGTATGATGCTATGCATACACAGACATTACATAGGTAAGTAACATTTGTGGACAACATATGGCATCCCTTTTAATATTTGTATGTGCTTAGGTTGTTATGTGCATTACTTCATTGATGAGTGTGTCTGCCACAATTTCCCTCATAGTTTCAGGAAGTGAGCGCTGGCCTTTAAGACTTGGGTGGTGAGTGTGTGAGCTATCCTTTGCCACATATCCAGAGCAAGGGCATAATGTGCATGCCTATGTCTGCTGCAACCTCTGCAGCTGGGTGTTCTCCCTCTGATTCCTCATCTCATGTGTGGGAGGTGCTGACCCTGCCTGTGATCTAGGAATGTGAGGTCCTGTCCCTTGCTGTTACTGTTGCAGTTGTTTTCTCAAGCTGATATTGTGTAACATTGCACAGACTGTAAGGATGTCTGCAGACACTTGGGTTGTACTGCAGTGCACCCTCTGATGTGTCTAGACAGCAGAACTGCGACTTCAGCATACCAAGCACATGCTCTTTGATGCTTCTAGATTGAATGTGGGCATCACTGTATCCTTCTTCTGTAGGTCTGGATTCATTTCTGATGGGTGTCAGTAGCCACAGTTCCAGTGCATAAGCTTCATCACCCAGTAAATGGCTTTGTCAGCATCACCCCCTAGCAAACCTTGTGTAAAGCTGAGAGGCATGCTATATGCATGAGTCATGACAACTGCCTGGATTGCCTGTACAGGCATTAAGAATGATCTCTCATTCATGAAAGATAACCTGGCAGTTGATTGAGTGGAACCCCTTTCTCTTGATGAATGTCTTTCCCTGTTTTCCAGGTGGAACTTTTATTTCTATGAGTGCAGTCTAAAGCCCTCAAGATTTCAGGGAAGTTTGCTATAGGATAGATTTCCTGCATTGTTCTTTATCTCTTATGTGTGTGTGTGTGTGTGTGTGTGTGTGTGTGTGTGTGTGTGTGTGTGTGTGTGTGTGTGTGTGTGTGTGTGCGTGTGTGTGTGTGTGTGTGTGTGTGTGTGGAAAATAGATGTACTCCCTTGCATGTTGTAGCATAGCATTCTGACACTAGTGAAATACTCTGAAAGCTGAGGTCTGTGACACACCTAATATATCCCCTGTGGGTCTCCAGAATGTACCAGTAGCTAATATCCTTATTGCTACGCATACCTTAGTTTCCACTGGCATAGGTTCTCATCCATTTCCCCTTGGTATGAGATCGGGGTGGCAAAGGTTGCAGATTTCCTGTGGTGTTTCCTTATTAATCCTGTATCTTTCTCTACTATTTCAATATTATGCAATCCATGTTATGTTAAATGAAGTTTATCAGCAGCATAGGTTTGAGTCTGTTACACATGCACATGCAAGAGAGCAGCAGCAGCCCCTAACATTGCTTTTTTTTCACTAAGTGTGATACTAGCTATAGTTAGTAGGTATTGGTGTTAATGGCAAAGAGCTACTCCATCTCTACATGGTTACTTTATAGCTTCCTGAATTACTCAGCCATATTGGATTTTGTTGCATGCAATTCAGTTGAATATGCTTTCCTTAGCATAGTGTGCTGTTTACCTTTGTTTGGTGGCTTTATGTGATTTGTAGAAAATCTAATGAATACAAAACTGGTGCACTATCATGTGCATTGTGGCATGACATCTGCGTGATAGCAGCATGGAAATTAATTGTTCATGAATCAATCCCAGTGTCTTTTATGTTATTTTTGATTGTTTGGATTATTTGAACAAGGCTATAATGAAGAAAATAGTCTCTTAATGTAAGTTGTAATAATTGTATTTTAAGCTGTTTGCCTTCCATGTAAATAATTTGAGTTTAGATTTGATGTATGGACTTGAAAGTTATTTTTCATGACTGGTTTTCTCCATTTGTTTCTACTAGTCTAGACATTTGAAGAAAAAATGTGCTAATATTGAAGGAAATTAATTACACATCTATATTCCCTCTCTTTCTTTTTCTCTCTCTTTATCAATGTGTATAAATGTCAGAATCACAAACTGATCATTTTGCCTTTTTTCTGACATTAGTGTAGAGGGACTGCACCTCCTCAAGCCATACGTCTGGAGGAATCCACTCACCAAACCCCCTTACTCTATTTTTCCTTCATCCTCACATTTGGTTTGAAAGGATGCCAGACTGGGGTATTGCCGTGGACACCAGATAACTTAGCCATAGATCAGATATTGAAATATAGGCAGAACTGGTTTTCTTCAACCCTTTCAGCAAAGAAAACATTTTCATCAATAACATATTTTTAATATTCACAATACCACAAATACATAGCTCTGTTCAGATGATTCATGAGTTTTCTTGCAGTGAGATTTCCTTCTCTATCCATTTACAATCTTACTCTGGTTCTTATTCAGTTCGGATTCACGGGAAAAGTACCCCCTCTACACTCTAGACCTTTTGCACTAATGAACTGCGTTAACTCTGTCTCACTGAGGACCTTTAAATGCAGCTCACTTGCAGGTCTTAACCTGACTTGATTACTTAGTTTACTTTCTATGAGCAATTTTAACCGTTTCTCTTCCACTATGCCTCACATGGCTCATCAACTCATATGCAGTGTTTGCTAACTCTGAGTGCTGACCATTTCAAGAGAGCCCAGTCCACATTGAGGAACAGTGTAAACAGGAGTCTATCAATCTTGTTCCCAATTCTTTGTCCCTTTTCTGACCCAATTTGACAAAACTTAAGTCTGAACTGATTAATTTTCTCACTACTCCAGTTGGCACTGCTGTACAAGCATCTGTGTAACTATCTTCTTGCTATTCCTGATCCATATTAGTCCTGTAAGCCAGGCTTCCATGCCTTAGCAGTAATGGATACAGAGCTATTGTGCTTGAGGCTGTCAGTGTCTGTTCACTCTTTAAACTGGTAAACTCTTTTCTCCTTTCAGCATTTGTATTATTTCTTCACACTTCCTAAACATTCCTTTTATGCCTGTTTTACCTAAAATCTACCTTCATTATGCTAAACATTAGCATTGCTCTATTTATGTTGAACAGAACTTCTAATTTAATACTTCAGTTCAAACATTTAATTTATAGTTTTATGCACAGACTGGAATATTTTTAATATACTTCTGCACAGAATCATACAGTTTGGGATGATCTCCAGTTAAGGGTCCAAACTGTCAGCATGTATCACATTTGACTCTCTGCAGTTTATGAACAGCTAGAATTCAATTCAGCTCTTTTTTCTGTTTTACCACCTTGATTAATTAATCCTTCCTTTTCTTAAGTGCATAAGGTCTTCATACGTCTTGTTTTTCT
Organism: Protopterus annectens; assembly: GCF_019279795.1. Classification (NCBI taxonomy): domain Eukaryota; kingdom Metazoa; phylum Chordata; order Ceratodontiformes; family Protopteridae; genus Protopterus; species Protopterus annectens. Next base: position 1,684,603,673 of record NC_056741.1, read on the forward strand.
GCTGCATTTCTTGCAGGTGCATTCTTAGTTCTCCAGCATCCTTATGATTCTTTTGTAGTCACTTCGCATACTGTATCAACAAGCTCATGCTGTAGTAACTTCAGAATGCTGGCTTTCACTTTAACAATTGGAGCAGTCTTTACAGACTGGGACTCTCTCTCTGTTGGCAATGTCCTCCCTGCTAGTTAACTTTGGACTGACAGTGGATACTAGTTTGGATATGAGGGCCACCACCACATACACTTTGTAATATATTATCAGTATTACCTTTTGCCATGTAACATTTCTTAGCTTCAGAGATTTCTCATGAAATGTACTCCTTTACAGTCAGCCTTCATGTTTTTCATTTACCAGTTAGTCTATCCAATGTGCAGCACAAATTTATTTTCTCATCTCTTACTGTAGACTCTAACAATACTGCCATTCATTTTACATCTTTTTTGTAGATTCTGCATATACCGATTGAATTTAGTTCACTTTTTTAATTACATTTTACATTATTGCCAACTCCTTTTTAAGCACTTCATGAACAAATGTAAATTGTACAAAACTCATCTCTCTCCATGCTTCTTTTGTTGGATAAGCTGTGCCAAAACACCATGTGTTTGGTATAAGCATGAATACTTCACTGTCAAAAATTAGGTCTACATGTAGTACTTAGTACCTGTCTTAAAAATCAGTGTCAGAATCTGAAATCTGAAACAGAGTTGCTAAATTAAAAATTCCAAGAGACTTTGAATGTTGTTTGTCTTTTCCCAGTAAGGGGTCGCCACAGTGGAACTCCGGTCAGCTAATGATTGGCAGTAGATTTTTATGGTGCCAAGTTTCCAGCCCGATGCCCAACCTTCAGTGAAGGAACACCCATTTACACATGTCTTTCAGAGGCCACTCGACCGCAGGGCAGACATGCAGACTCCACACGAAGGCACTCCCCACACACTAGCTGAGAAATGAACCGGAAAACCTCTTGCTGGGAGGCAACAATGCAACCGCTGTACCACCGCGGCAGTATCCAAGAGACTTTGAATAAAACTGCATTATTCGCAGGTTTAGAACCTTGCAATAGTTTTTCTTGCACTCCAAAAACTTGCAATCTCAGCTTGAATCTGCACTTGGTTTCTTTTTGTTTTTCAGTTTCAAGTACCAGTTAACTTTGACCTTTTTTCTTCTTTTCCAGTTCAGTTAAGCAAAGATCCATTTCCTTTTTACTTGACATAGCTTGATTTTTCTGACCTTTCTCGATGTGTTTCTGTAAATCTCCCATCCTGTGTGTAAAAAAAGTCTTTCAGAATTTCACATTCAGGGGTCGCTACAGATGATCACCGGTACGGCATTGATTGGCAGTGGATTTTTATGGTGTTGAGTTGCCAGCCCGGCACCCAACCTTCAAAATAGAAACACACACACTCACCTGCATGATTTTAAAGTTCACTCAACTACAGGGAGGACATGCAAACTCCACACCAAAGGTGCTCCACCCGAGAACCGCATCAGAGAACCTCTTGCTGTGAGGCGACAACGTTAACTACTGCACCACCATGGCCTGTATTGCATTTGTGTGTTCACGCTCAGATACAGTTACATCAGCGTCTTGGAACTTTCAAGCTTACTCTTTTGTTTTATTGGTCCAATTTGTTCAGACAGCTTAGAGGGCTTTTAGCACAGAGCAATGGTTTATCGGTCTGTTTTACTTGCACAGTTTTCAATTTCTCTAAGTCATCCAGCAAACATTGCTGAATTTCTTCATACCCATACACACCCCTTTTGTTGTGATCTAGTTAATCTCAATTTTGGCAATCACTGTCTCTAGTTTTATTATGATTTCTGTGTATTTACCAAGAGTGGCTCATGGCCATTTCTTATGATATTCCATTCTTATAATGACTTCTGCAACATTTTTTTACTTTCTTAACCTCCTCCTTCAAAGAGGACAGACTTTTGAAACCATTCCTGCTCAAGTATCATGATAATAAATTTAGTCTTAAATCTTAGAACTAGACTGCTGCTGATCAACCCTCTACGCATCTTTAGGGTACAGATTATAAATATCAGACAAAGCCCACACCTTTTCTTGGCAGACCTTAACCTTTGCATTAGCAAAAGCAACTTAGAAAATTATGTGTGAATCATTCAAAAAGTACTGTACTTTTGTAAGTCTTTGTACAGAATTCCCCAGCACTGGTAAAAGAAAAAGCAACATATCTTACAAATACATAGGGTCTTAATATTGCTATGTTTCACTGTATCTGTTTTCACAAAAAAAAAAAAAAAAAAAAAAAGAAAGAAAAGGAAATAAAAAGATTTTATACAAAAAAATACATAGGTTCATAGCTACTTATTTAGATATTGATTAGTGAGAATCTTCATAAATTTAACCATACATTCCCATGAAGTTTTAAGTTGTTGTATTTTAAGTACAACTAACCCATTGATAAGAAGAACATATACATGCTGCCCCTATCAGTGAGGGGGCAAAACTGATAAACCGGAGGTAAATTTGTGGTTAACCATCCATTCATTCAGATTATGTTTGATTAGTCTAATAGACGTATATTGCTTTATGTGGAGAGGGAGATGATTCGAAAAAAGTGCTATTCTCTATGATACAATCTATTCTTCAGAAACTGTTGCATTTATGTTGCAAAAGAGATTTAGATCTCTTCAGCTGGTGTTTATTCTCCCAATGGACTTGCAAATGTGCAGTAGGTCTGACAAAATAGGGGCTGCTAAGGACCTGTATGTGAGGCAGAGACTGTCCTTCAGTAGCCTGTATGACACTGAGAAGAGAGACAAGACTTCAAGAAGGTCAGGATAGTTCTTATGATTTAGGTCCTAAATTTTCATGGTAATAAAGCAATATGTGCATTCAAGTTGTGTCAAAAGTTTGTACAGGTACTGGTTAAAGGAGGAATTATACTGAATAATCGTCTTGATTAATATGGAATACAGAAGAGTGGAATGATTGCATCACTGGACCTGGACACCATAAGCTATGCAAATGAAAAGCACTTTCCCACAATAGTGGATACATGGTGATAGAAGTAAAGATCATTGTCTACAGAGGTTCCCAGGTCCCTAACTACTGTACCAATTTTCAGGGGAATGTAATCAATGTGACAGTTACAAAGGACATCTGGCTTGCAGAAGGATACTGTTATGCATTTCTTGAAATTCAGTTTTAGTAAAAAATGTAGACCCCATGGAAGATTTAAGGGGGTATTGCTGGAGGTGTCAGAGCTGGTATAGTAGCAGGGGATTAGGGATGAAGTTAGAGCTAAATTTATCTGCTAGTAGATTTGCTATTTTTTCTGGGCATGAGTATATAATATTATTTACTATTAGCACTGTGCATTGCTTGTCATTGTTTCTAAGGGTTTTACTGTAGTTAAAGAAAACATTGTGATTGTTTGTTACCTGGGAGACAATGGTTACCTTATATATGGGTTTGCTTAATTTAATCAGTGTTTGAAGATTTTTTTTTTAATGTGCAGTGATTATTTTTTATATTTTGTTATAAAGCCTGCTTATAGTTGAGGTTTATCAGAGGGGTTTATTTGGCATTGCATTCACACTGGAGGAGTGATGCATCTATGCAGGTATTCAGATGTGCATAGAATTTGACTTTAAAAGATTCTACTTAAGCAGTCCAGTCATCAGGTTGGCAGGCATTGTTGAATTTTTAGCCAGGTTATCATTCAGTTTCAGTATATTAACCTTGGTGTTGGCAGGGGTTGTTGAATTTAGCCAGGTTATCACTCGGTTTCAGTATATTAACCTTGGTATAATCTCCTATTAAGGAAGTATAGGAGGATGCTTCTTTCTTCAATCATAAGGTGAGTCTGACTGACTTGTGGTCCGATTTGATGGGGGGAGTTACAATTGGTAGGGACCAGAGTTGTCATATACTGGTAAGGATCAAGTCCAGGATTTTATCACCCCTGGTTGTGGGGTAGACCAACTCTTCCAAAAAGTTTACTTTATTGATGTCCAGAAATCTCTGGGCAGGTGTGATAGAGGATATATACATCTCCTTCTTAATGGAGGGGTAGATGAATTCCCTTTGGAGAATGATGGTTGGCTTAATGCATAGGGACTCCATACTAGTTAAGCAGGAGTTATGGGCTGAGGAGAATATGGGGAGGGGGTTAGCTGTGATGGGATAAGGAGTTTTGTTAATGGTAAGCTTGATGTGGAGAAGTTCCAGATTGTTATCTTGATTAAAATATTGATTAAATAGCCTAGAGTTGAATTTTGTTTTTTACAAATATGGAAGCATCACTATCTTTAGTGCATTCATCTAGTATGGTGGGCCTGAATGTGTGGTAGACATTGAATCCCTGCATCGATGAACTGGTGGTCATGGAGTGGATCAACTGATCCAGAGAGTTTACTTTAATGAAGCCCAGAAATCTCTGGCATGTGTGTGTGATACATCTCCTTGTTAATGGAGAAGGAGTTGAATTCCCTTCAGAGAATGATGGTTGGCTTAATGCATAAGAACTCCATACTAGTTAGGAGTTATGGGCTGAGGAAGATATGGGGGGGGGTCCTAAAATTAGCTGGAATTGGAGAAAGGGTTTTGTTAAGACTGATGTGGAGAAGTCCCAGATTATCTTGATTAAATTATTGATTAAATAGCCTAGAGGTGTTTTTTTTTACAAATATGGAAACATCAGCATCTTTAGTGCATTCGTCTAGTATGGTGGGCCTGAATGTGTGGTAGACATTGAATCCCTGCATTAATGAGTTGCTCACAATGAACCAGGTCTCCATAAAAGTGCATATGTCAATGTTGTCCAGGACATGGAGTGCTTCTAGAAAGTGGAGTATTTTGTTACGGCTCCTAGCACTGAGCAGCAATACCTTGATGTTATCCAGATTCTGTCTTGTCATAGTGGAAGTTTTGTAGACTGGCATTGCATAAAAAGGCAATATAGGAGCGGACAAAGCATTAGCCAATATATGAAAGCCTTCAGGGGCAGGGGCAGGCCAACCCTGCCAAAGCAGTTAGGACTGTCTATCATCTCCTACCATACTGATATATAAATATTGTATCCCCTAGAATGAAATCAGAACTTTAGGTAATTGTTGAAATAAATAATCTATTGTTCGTATTGTATCACCATTCTTGGTGAAAGAAAAATGCTGCTCAAAGCGAGGTTCATACTTGTCTTGGGCACATATTCTCAGAGCTAGACCATATCTCTCTTCATATAGTCCAGGGAATTATATTCCAAGTGTTTTGCACCCAAGTTATTTGTAGTGCAAGAAATTCACTGCCTACACATTATGGCGAATTCCAGCACCTGAAAAGCAACTGACCATGACTCTCTCTTTGCACAGCTGGTGAGTGATGCATCAGAATGGAGTAACCTATCATTAAGATGTTGGATGGTGTGGAGGTTTGCCTTATGGGCTTTTAAACTGAGACACTATGATTCTTTGATGGTTGTTTCAAAGTGGATACTGCCTGTGTTGTGTTTGTGAGGTGTCTGAGAGAATTATTTGTTAGGTTACATTTAGGAGACCTTTGTGGCTTACATAGGTTACTTTTAAGAGTCTCAACATATGCATGTCTATATGTTTGGTCTGATCTGTGTGTGATAATTTTAGTGTGGTGTTAATGTGGTACTGACAACCTGCTTTTTATTTGTAGTGTCTTCATGTGAGAGCAGTGTACAAAAATAAAACAGCTGGAAGGTAAAGTTGCTTGCATTTTAAGGACAGGAAATTAGAACATAGACAATAGAAATCACTAAATAGTACTGGTTAGAAAAATGGTTGGTATATTGGATGAAATGTTGGGTATATACATACATTGTGTTATGGGCTTTATTCTAGGTCAATAATAATAGCTTATTGTTGATTTACTGAGATTTGAATAGGCAAGGGGAGAGAGAGAGAAGAGATAGGAGGGCTATGGAGAGGAAAAGAATGGGAGATATAGTAAGGGATGATAGTTAGAGAGGTAAAAGGAAGAGGTAGGATAAAGGAAAAAGATTGGATAACAAAGTCAGGTAGTAAAAAGCTGTGAGGAGTGTGTATGATAAAGGGGAAATTGAGAGAGGGGTGAATGAGATTGGGAAATGGGAGGTAGGAAGATGAGATTATTTACAGTGGAAAATAAGTAGAAGAGAGAAGGTTAAAGGGGAAAGGAGGAGTTTAACTTTTTTAGCAAGGAGGAAGGACAGATGTGATAGTTAAGAAGGTAATATTTTAGTGAGAACTTAAATTTCTTCAGACAATATGTTATCTGTCTCACTGTAAACATTGAGTCAGTTGTACTGCATCCTGAACTGAATGTGAACTGTTGACCTTTTAATTTCTTTAGTCATTTATCAATTACCCTCTCCAGAACTTTCATGCAGTGTGACAGCAGTTTGATACCACTGTAATGCCCTAAATATAAAACAGAGTAACCTATGGGTGGACAAAGATTGTACTCTCAAGCTTCAATTGCCCAAAGTTCAACCCAAAGACAATCAAAGCTCTTTCATAGGAAATCATTGTTAGTGAGTTCTGATGGCAGTGTTTGCCTTTTTTGGGGGGAATTTCCTCCTTTTCAAGTTGGTGCAGCTGTACATTTAGGGGGTGTAGTTCAGAAATCATGATCCTCAATGTATTCAGTTTCCTCTGCACATAATGGATGCTATAAAATATAGACCCAGCCATATGGAATAACCTTCCCAGTTTAATAAAATGTAATCAAACTGTAAAGTCTTTTAAAAATTTGTTATCGTAGACCACTTATAAAAAGAGGCATACAGTATTTGTTTTCTTAGGGTAGGTCAACAGATAATAATTTTAAATAATCCTATACTTTTCACCAAATGTATTCAAGTAGTACTTATGCAATTATTAGTGTGCTATTTTGTGTTACTGATGCATTGCTATTTTGAGTTATTAATGTACGTATTTATGTTCCAGCATTGTTACTGCTGTTAATTATTTGTTCATTTGTTAATGTGTATTGCTCTCAAGTCATGGCTGAAAGGAGGCAGCAGACCACCTCACCTGTCCATTTAGCAAAGAAATATATTGATAGATAGATAGATATAGATATAGATATAGATATAGATATAGATATAGATATAGATACAGATACAACTATAAATACAGCTATAGATATAGATAGATTTATTTTATTTATTTATTTTATTTATTTTACATTTGTTAACCAGGCTAGTCCGACTGGATACATGTCCATTTTCAGTAGAGGCCCAGGGAGATAAGCTCCACATTAAGTAAATAATACAGATCAGCATAAAAGAAAAAAAGAAGAATTTTCAAATAAGAACTTAATATTGAGAGAAGTGAGTACAGAGTTTATGACAGGAGTACAGTACTATAGAGAAAGAGAGTACAGAGTTTAGCACAGCAGTACAGTACTATCGATACAAAGTCTAACACAGAAATACAGTCCTATTTACATAGTAAAGGGTATGACATTAGTGAGTAGAGAGTTTAATACAGCAATATAGTACTATTTACATGGTAAAGGGTATGATATTCAGCATACTGTATGTTAGGAATGAAGGCACAGATTTAAAAAGTGAATTCAGGTAGTCTTAAAGTATAACTTAATGCACAAGAGAGTTTGTGTATATGCATTTAAAACAGAATGTTATACTCATAGTAAAAAGATAGTTAGTCTGTATACAGATGGTAGAGTTTTGCGAATAGCCGAATGAGTATACAAAGATCAAATACAGTGATATTTCCCTGGGAGTAGGAAAATAAAAAAGGGGGGTTAAGTGAAAGATTACTCATTCCACACTATGGGTTTTGGGTGCAAGGTATACAGTAATGTTGTACTGGGGAGTATCAGTCAGGGTTAGTACAAGGGCATAGCCATTGTGTTTTTAGGAAGCTTTTTAGTTGCTTTTTGAAGAGTGGTAATGATGACTGAAATGCAAGTATGCTGGGAAGCCTATTCCAAGTCTTCCCCACAGAGTTTGAGAAAAGAGAATCACCTGCTCTGTTGTGGGATTTCTGGATGGTGACCATCAGTTTATTTGCTAAATGAAGAGTAGTAAGATTAGAGTAGGGAGAGATGAGGCTACTGAGAATAGGAGTATTACTAGGATGGTACAGAATATTATGTATAATGGTGAGTTGTTGAAACTCTAGCTTATTTTGCATTTCTAGCCATCCTAGCTGTTTGAGATTTTGACAGTGGTGAGTTCTAAATGGGGAGCCAGTAGCAAATCTGGCAATATTGTTATAGGAAGTGGTTAGCTTATTAAGGTTACTTTTGGAAAGATTAGTATAAATGGGGGAGGCATAGAGGAGAGTAGAGATCAGATGGGTCTGGGCAATGGTAGTTTTGGCTTCAGGGGTAAGGAAAGATTTTATCCTATATAAGGAATCAAGTTTTCTGTTTACTGTTTTAATAGTAGAGTTGATGTGTGAGTCAAAGTTAAGGTTGTGGTCGATTGTTATACCTAAGAGTTTGGTAGTAGGGTCAGGAGCTATAATTGTACCATTATTGGATGTAATAGTGAAATGTAGTGGGGTGGATTTTAGAGTTGGAGTAAATAGCAATAGTTTGCTTTTTTGGCATTTAGGAAGAGGCATCGTTGTTGGAACCAGTTTTCCATTAGGTTAAATACTGTTTGGGTGATGGATTGGAGTTCAGAAGCTGTTGGGGCTTTACAAATTAAAGTGGAGTTGTCTGCATATTGTATGCAGGTAGCCAGAGGTAGATTTATACTAAGGTCCTTTATGAATATAGAGAAAAGTAGAGGTCCGAGGATAGAGCCTTGAGGGACACCCAGGGTAATAGGGAGATGTTTGGACAGTTAATTGTCCCATAGGGCAGCCTGCTGTCTATTATGTAATTAGGACTTAAACCATAGTAATGCCTGTGAGTCAAGTGAGAAAGATTTGAGTATGTTAAGACGTATTTGATGATTAACCATATCAAAAGCTTTGGATAGGTCTAAGAAGAGTGCAGAGGAGAGCATGTTATTATTACGATGATGATTAATACAGTCTGTAAAGGACAGGAGAGCAGTGATGGTACTATGGAAAGGTCTAAAACCATGCTGACAGTCAGAAAGTAGGTTATTTTGGAGAAGGTGGTCAAGAAGTTGTTGGTGGATGCATTTTTCCATGATCTTGGCTAGAGGAGAAAGAAGGGCTATTGGTCGAAAGTTAGAGAGTACAGTTGAGTTACCACCTTTGTGGAGTGGGATAATGTGAGAAATTTTCCAGAGAGAAGGAATGTAACCTTCAGTGAGTGTTCTGTTAATTAGGATAGAAATGGGATAGGCTAGTACTTTAGCTGCAGATTGAAGGTATTCAGTAGGTAGTAGATCAGCTGAGGGAGTGCATGGTTTACGTGTGGCCTGGGTATAAAAGTCTATTGATGCCTGACCAGAAGGTTTGTGGATTTTGTTGTTGCTTTTGCTGGAGTTTAAAATAATATTTTTTTTTATCCAGAAGTATTGATTTTTTGGTAGCATTTCTTAGCTGTCTGAAGTATTGACGATCAATTGGGTCTTTAGTATTTCTCCATTTGGACCAGATTTTATTTCTTAATCGGATTTGTTGCCTAGTCTCTTTAGTGAGCCATGGGGCTGCTTTACTTCTAGTTCTTATTGAGCATGAGTGGGCATGGTATTCCAAGATTTGTAAGAATTTAGAGTTAAAATAGGATACTACTTCCTCAAGAGGGAGTAGTTTTAAGGGTGACCAATTACAGGCTTGAAGTTCTGCCTGGAAGTTTGATGGATTGAAATGTTTTTTGTTCCGGTGGTTTTGATGGTAGTTTGGTTTGGGATAAAGGTTTTTTGTCTAGTTATATAGGTAAGTGAGTAGTCACTGATGTCATCAGGAAGAATACCTACTTCATAAGAGAGAGGATGGCTGTTAGTTGGGATCCAGTCTAAGGTACTTTCTTTGCCACTGGGTTTATGGATTCTGGTAGGGGAGGTAATTAATTGGGAGTAGCCATAACGGTTTATATGGGTTGTGGGTTTGTGTGAAGTACAGGTGTTCCAGTCTATATTAAAGTCACCAAGTACAATGGTTTCCTGTGGGAAGGATGTAGAAAGCCAGCAGAGAATACTTTCTAGGATGCTGATGTTATTGCCTGGAGGTAGGTAGGAGCATATTATATATATAGATTTATTAGCATTAACCTGGAGCTTGGAGATACGTATTTCACCATTGTTATTTAGAGGTGGTTGTACTTCTAGTGAAGTAACCCGTAGCGTGGATTTGTATAGAATTGCTACTCCACCACCCTTTTTGGATATTCGGTCTTTTCTAAGAATATTATATCCTGGAGGAGTTATTTCATTGTCCTTTGTTACTGGCTTGAGCCAGGTTTCTGTTAAGCATAAGATATCAAATGAGTGTGTATCAAGTAAAGCATGAAGTTGGCTAACTTTATTGTTTATGCTCCTTATATTGAGATGAGCTATGAGTAGACAATCTGGTGTTTTGCAGGCAGTGCAGCGTGAGGATGGATGTGGTGGGAGGGGGTTTATAGGGGTAGTACTATTTGGTCCTAGGTTGGGGTGAATGTCCCCATGAAGGAGAGATCGTTTTTGAGTACTATAAGAAGGTTTTAGAAGTTTGCAGAAGTTATTTTGTGATTTCTTATATTGGAGGTAAGTAAAATGGGCTACTCTGTGATACCTTGGTGTGAGATAGGTTGAGGTAAATGTTATGTTGGAATGGCTGTGGAAGGAAAGCTGACAATAGTAATGTTTGTTTTAGGGTTTGGTGAGTTGTGGTATACTGTAGAGTTTCATAGCAGGTAAGTATATAGGGTATAGAAAGAATGGAAAGTAAGTTGTAAGTGAAAGAAATAGATTTAAAAGTCTGGGTTTGATAGTTAAGGGCATGGTGAGGGAAAGTACAGAATATAGTCAGAAGTTTGTAGATAGGTAGAGTGATAGTGTAGAGTATAGGAATGTTTAAGGAGTAATATAGATTAGTTTCAGTATGGGAATGGGTGTGAAGGTTTTTAAACTATAATGAGTGCTTGACAGCTATTGGATAGTCCAAAAGTGGGTGTGGCTCAGGATGTTTAAGTGTAGGACCACTGGGGGCGGGTGAGAGTTGGGGGTAAGGTAGGGGAGCGGAGTGAGCCCGCAGAGCGAACGGAGTGGGTTACAGCAGGTAAAGGAAGATTCTATGGAGACAATCAGAGAACAGCAGATTCTCGAGGCATTCAGAAAGTACCAGGTAAGTAGAGTGAGGGAAAGCAGTTGAGAGGCAAAAGGAAAGTTGAGTGGTAAGAATACAAAATGTAGCACGATGGTCAGGAGAGAAAGGTAAGAGGAGTGCAATACAACAGGAGGATTAGCCACTAGTCAAGGGATGAAACAGAGTGTAATCTGAGAAAGATGTTAGGGAAGGGGTGTAAGAGTTGTAGCCTGTGGCTGAAGTGGGTGCCACCTAGTGGACAGAGAGTAGAATACAGCAAGTTATCAGTAATAACATTAGTTGGTAAAGGAGGTTGAGATAGTACAGTTCAAGGGGAGAAAGTTAGCAGTAGATTCAGGGAAAGTATGGCTGCTGGCTTCCTGACCCAGTATCTTAAGTACATTCTACACTTGGTAAAATACAAAACAAAAAGTAAGCTTAATGGTCAGGCCTAGGGTGGAACATACTTTCTAAATCCTTTTGGTTACTGGGAAAAAGTTCTGTGGTAGCAGGTTTCTTTGACCCAATGTTGGGATGGCTGAAAGAGAATGCCAGGGGTCCTTAAAGACCACGCAGGTCCCTTAGAACAGGAATAGGAGGTAGAGAGCTAGGAAAGATTGGAAAAAAATAACACAAGTATGAGTTAGGTGTTATGGCAACATTAATGTCAATTGTACTGTTAATACAATCATGGTAAAGACACAGTTATAACAGTAATATATACAAATTCAGGATTATATGGTTTCAGTCTTGAGTTGGCACTTTCAGATAGTAACAGAAAACTTTAAATAGGCAAGCAGTGATCTGCAGGTACATGTGACTGGTGAGATTCCCTTCTACTTACAAATTGTAAGAGTTCTACAATGTAAACTAAAGCCTTCTTGTGCATGACATAAAGACCATTTGCAATTACATATAGTTAAATAGATGGCAATCCAATAATCTCAACAAGCTTATTCTGACAATATACACTAATAGGACAGTATGTAAATACTCTACAAAGTCCTAGTTTAGTACTAGTTCTCATGTAAATATGCAGGTAACAGCTACCTGAAACCACTTGTTTCTCCCACAGAGGTTTACCTAACGTACACGGGATAACAACAAATTAAAAGTTCATATAGCAGGGTAGAAAAGACCACTCAGCATCAGGTCTATTGCCAGGAAGGTAGACACTACCAATTTAGAGACTATCGCTAATTTAAAAAAAGCAATCCAAGCTTTCCGAACAGTTGCCGGTATAAAGTAGAGATATATAGGGCAAGCAGAGCACTCAGCATCACCTAGGTAGCCAAGACATTAGATACTGCCCTGCTAAAGATAGTCGCTTTTAAAAATTATCAGCTCTTGCAGGATAGTTTCCGACAGTGAAGCTAGGGAAGTACTCGTAAAATTCAGGTCTGGAAAGTACACCTGCCATTGTCAACAGTGAAGCTAGGCAGAAAGTACACCTGCCGTTGCCGACAGGGGAGCTTAGGCAGACAGTAGTAGGATTACGGTCAGGAAAGTACACCCGCCAAATCCTTTAAGCATAACAGGTTAAGTTAATTAAGTTACCCATACCTTTAGATTAGACAGACCTCAAGTATTATAATATAGCCTAAAAGACAAACCAGTCTTACCCTAGTCACTGCTATATACGTTATATGACACTTGCAAGCAGGAAAGAGAAGTATAGGGCAGAGTGCACAAGGTGACTAATTAAGCACACCGGTTTGAAGCCAATACAGTGTCTATCTGGTAGGTTATCAAACCCTAAATTATCAAGGTCAAATTACAAGCTGCAGCAGGTAAAAAGCAACAGAGCGCCTAGGTAGACATGCAATTAAAAATAACTGTTGCAACAACTGCGAGTATGTAGAGGGCATGGGAAACACATAAAAATACAGTGGAATCCCTTAAGATACTCAGTACTTACTTAATTAAATCAACCCTTTAACTGTGGCTAACATAAAACTAACAGTAGGGATAACAGACACTGTGGGAAGTGTAGCGGTTCAAGTCACACAGAGCGGAGTTTGAAAAACCATGTGGGAGACTCAGCAAAATCAAGGTAGCCATTTAGCACACCTACAACCCCCCAAACACTTAGTTTTTCAGAACTGCACATTTAAATCATTCACCTTTCTAATTAGTTGTAGGCTTGGGCTAATATCAAACAACAAATACCTTCATAGACAAGTAAGCACAAAATGTACAAGAAATAAACAATATTGTAAACTTTAAAACTGCAGATATATATTATTCAACTTTACAAGGCATTAGGGCTAAGACAGATACTGATCAACAATTAACAAGATAAGTACAGCTTTCAACAATTATATAAACAGAAAAATAAACATAATTAACAAATAAGGACAATTAACAACTAAGTATAGCAATAATAAGTAATAATAATTATAAGTAATAATAAGTAATATATTGAATTAGAGATATAGAAATAAAGAGCTATAGATACCTGGGTCCTTATCAGATTATCAAAGTTTCAAAACTTTGAAAGTCATATGGTTGGGACCATATGATCAAAGTTTTTAAACTTCAAACATTTGAAATGGAGATTGCAGCACAGCACAGAATGGAAAATGTACCCCTTTCCACAAAGTAGTGTGATAATGCAGTTGCTATATTTAATTAGCAGGGGGTGTGGGGGGCATAGCCACCCATGTGGGGAGTGCAGTGGGGGGTTTGCTCCCCTTCAAAAATGTTACAAATAGATTTTTTTTTTGTTTTTTTTGTTTTTTTATTATTTTTTTCAATGTTCAAAGTTCTGAAACTTTGATCATATGGTTTTAGCCATATGACCTTTGAAGTTTCGGAACCTCGATAATCTGACATACATCGAGATATCTGTATATCTATATATAGGTATACTGAATTTTAGTAAAACACCCAAACATCAACATTGATAAAGTTAACCAGAAAAGGTAGACTTTGCAAACATCGACAGACTACTACTAATGTACCAAGCAACAATTTCAGAACATGCAAAAATGACTTTAAAAAGTGCACTACAACATCATTTTTTGCAGGGGTAAGCCTCCCTGCACCACCCACACTCTCTGCTAATTATACATGCTAACCTTGAAATTGCACAGTGTCAGGGTTCGCTACCCTTAGAATTATGTGATCTCACACACCTGTTAATCATCTGGTTAGTTGACCAAATTGTGTCAGTTAAGCAGATGCAGATCAATTATAGAGTCAACAAAATTCAATTGATTCATTTGTTGCATGTGCATATTCGTGGAAACTTCACTTTCTCTCGCTCCCTGAAAGTTATTCTTCTGCACTGGCTACAGACACACACCCACTTAAGAATACATTTATTAATACAATTCTAGCTCTGCTTATAAAGGAAAACAATTTCAAGCTACCCACTTGTGCTGAAACAGTTACTCCCTTTGTAGAAGTGTTTCTGTTCTGCTTCCTTTATATGTGTTGTTTAGGCTTTTAAGTTTCATTGAAAAACTTGTAGTCATCTTCTGCAATTGTTACCTTTTATGCTTCTGTTTGATTTTTATTGCAGTGTGTCTTGAACACATCATTGTAGTATTTGTTGACTACTGGTGTGTCTTTACTATTGGCTGTCAAATTAGCTTTACATGCATCTGCCTTGTTATAGACATATTTTTCCTATAAAACTGAAACAAATGAATCTGTTCTGTCACTGCTAACAACAGCTGAAATGTGTGTGTTCTGTGAGTACCCTGAGTTTATATACACTACATCTCAAAAATCCCAGACTGTGGTGACATCTTCCCCATTCCAGGCCTCTAAAACCCGCTAATTAATTTAACTACTGTAGCAGTTGACTTAGAGAATTAAGGAGCTTTTCTCCCTGGGCCACCACTGAAAATGGGAATTGGGCCCAGTCAGACATTCCCTGTAAACAAAAGACAATGGCAGGGATTCAAGAACAATTATGTAAGCTTTGTGAAAAGTGCACATGATGTTTACGTGCTAGTGCAAAGAGAAGCAGTGCTAATGGCATACGGATGCTATTCATCATGCTTACATGAACACAGATACGTTTTTGGGGCCAGCAACAGTGTTGGTGGCCAGGAAAACCCAGTGAGCAGCACAAGCACACACAGTAAATAAAAAAGCTTGGCTATAGGCAAGCCATGGACAGCACAAAGAGCTACATAAGACAAATAATGCAAGCTGTACACAAGCAGAGAAGGTTTACTGAGTGTACTCTGAACATAAATTATACATATAAATACCGAAATAAGTAAGAGGGGAAGGGAAACAGCATGGGCAACTACAATACATGTGTTACCAGACAAGAAAAGTGTGCTGAGGTCAATGTGCACAGAAATCAGAGATTTATACAGAAAGATGTGAGAGTGGGAGTCGATGTCCAAAACCTAGCAAGATAATTGATGTGAATGTGCTTATGTCACAAAGGCAATTTTGTAATAATAAAATTTTGCAATATGTATGTTATACTAATTAATGGTGGTCACACTTCATGGGAAAAGATAGGTAAATAAAAGCAGACATGATATTATAGGATGTGACAGTTGCAGAAATTAACATTGTAACAGAGGAGAATGACATGACATATGAATGTCATTGAGTAGCTGAGTTGAGATGATAGTCTGCAAGGACTGTTATCTACATTATGGGATATTTGCACAGCATGTATTCTATTAATATAAGATGATGGAAAATAATAATTACTCAGAAGCCACAATCTCCTTTTCCAAGGATCAAACACATTCCATCACTTTTAACGATGACTTGTGTATTAACTGTTCATGCAACAGAAATCCATCTAACACAGGTATGAGGAGAATCTCATTTGAAAGGAATTATGCATTTCGATATTCTAATGGTTATGCTTCCCATATGTTGACGTGTGTGGTGTTACAAATAATATACTGCATAATGCATTCCTGCCTGGCACAGTAATTGTGCAAACAGATAAGAGCACATGCAGACACCATACTATGATGCAATATATTTCCCAGTGCTGGGTATTGTCAGCATCTGCCACAGGAAGTAGTAATGGGTATTGTTATAAATGAAATGAATTTGTGAATAAAAAAAGTATTCCTGATGATAAATGCCATATCAGCATGTCAAGGCTGATGTCAATTAAATGAGAATGTTCATGTGCATACAATTGTGATTAGTCCTAAATCAAAGTTCCATGGTGAAGGAAGGAAGGAAGGAAGGTTTCTCTGTATGTCTGCACACATACCACCCATGAACTGGAGCACACTTGTGTATACCACAGAACTCAATGCATGTGCAAAGTAGCACTCTCACCATAACACTAGCAGAACAAATCTAATCCAAAGTACATTCACATGAGTTCATGCAACATATCAAGGGATAAGACTGACTAAATGTAATGGTTGTTTTGTGACATCAGAATATTTACACAAAATGAAACCTTATGTTAGAATGAAACATCAAGCTGTACAGGGCCTCAAATAAGAATACGGCTGTTAATCACATTTGCCATATTGGAATTATTACCACAGCTGTTTAGCTCCACCTATGTGAAGTCATTCAGTCAGCTGACTGTATTTCCCATAATTTTGATCTTCTAAAATTGATGGGGAAGGCCTCCACCAGTCTATACGTATAACGTATAGTAGGGGGATGTCATTCATGCAGAACATTTAAGAACACAAATGCTTACAGTTACTCAATGCTGCTTTGGGACATTTGCCTAAGAGTTCAAGGGAAATCACAAGTTAATTGGGTGTACAATACAAATGTAAGGCAAACACTCAACACCATTTTGCAATAACACCTGCAGTGACATTTAACATCACATACTACATTTGCCATAGAAAAGACACTTGTAAAAACAGACAGTAAGAGTTTCAACTAATACTGGATTTGAACCATTGTCAAGTTGAAAAATTAAGTTTATAAACTTGATCATTATCTGTACAGCCCAATAATGAAATCATACTTCAAAATCACACCTTTGAAGGGACAAGGATAATGTATTCAGCCAATGGAAGATGTAGGTATTATTCTTCCTTAAAGTAATGGCAGTCAGAAAATGCCCTAAAATGACATTTACATCTACCAGCCTAATGAATAGTGAACAGTACAAAGGGTGAGACAGAAGGGGTAAAGATAGAGACATATATATAGACTTTAATGAAAGTATGGTGTTATAGGTCATTAACACTCATCTACATGGTATGTCCTCAGTGTTCATCTGTCATGCTTTGTGTGACATCTATTTCTCTGGGCCAGTAATCAGGGAGCCAAAATCCTCACCACTGACAGTGGTGAGAGACATTCACTTGGAACAAAAATAGATATACACAGTATTTCCAGATGCAGCTCTCTCCATCAAACACAATTTACCTTAAGAGCACACAGGGAACACACTGAATCTGGGGTCTGTATTTCCCTATCTCTCTCTCTCCAGGCCCCCAGTAAGAGTCTGCACTGGCACGTCTGTAGAGTTGAATCCTCAGCCAATGCCAAGTCCTCCAACATCTTCTCTGTGAAACCAGAGTTCTGTGTCCCTGTTTCAAGCAGTTGACACACACACACTCTTTGAGATTTGATTTGTATACACACACACACACACACACACACACACACACACACACACACACACACACACACACACACACACACACACACACACACACCCACACACACGCACACACACACACACACACACACACACACACACACACACACACACACACACACACACACACACACACACACACACAAACACAGTCACACACCTGGGAAAGGCTGACACAGATTTACTCACTTTGATACCCTTTTCCCAGACTATAATGTAGTTTCTGCCAACAGACACTCCAAAGTCAGCTATTCTAAAGCTCTTACATGGGTGCCAATTATACTGAGTGAAAATAATATTAATACAAATGGCAGTTTTTGACCAATGTGGCAAGGCTCTCAGGAGTGGTCACAGTGTCATCCAATAAATATAAGGACTCTCAAAGGTTAAAATACACTCTAAAGGACCAGTCACAATGAGAAGTTTAAATATATTCAATAATAAATAATAAAAGAACATAAAAATACTAAATATCTATTTACAATGAACACCAGAGTTTCATTCCCAGGAAATATTAAAATAACAGAGATAAATAGATTCACCCAGATACAGGCAAGGCAAGCTGAAGTAAGTGAGTGATCCGTCTATGCCAGGTTACAGAAACAGACTGGCCTGAGACATTAGTCTCATCTGGTATTAAAAAATCATTTTTGTGCTGGATTACAGAATGACATCACGTACATCTGGTCATCTGACTTCTGGTTTCCATACTACCCCTCTTTTCTAGAAACTGAACCAGAATCTCACACATATGTGTTACCATACACACAGATCAAGCTTTGCTAAGATGTGTTATAGCATCTTGAAAGCATAAAACCATTTCAATACTTCAATCACTTCCACCCTTCCAGTGTAGCAATTAGTTCACTGCTAAAAACAATACAGCAGAATTCCTAGTCCTTGTTTTCATAGACATTTTGTCTCAGAACTGTTAAGATACAATTGTTATGGTCTATACCAGGAAATTTTATTTCAGGATATTTTTCTAAAAGTTAGTTGGACTGAGAGTAACTCTTCTCTTTCAGTATCCACTGTTGCAACATTAATTTCAACAGTTATAATATAATCTGACATGCAAGTGTATTTATTTTTTGCTGTCCAACAAGACCCTCTGTTGGTACTTTTTTAAGACAAGCAGCTTTACAAATACATTTTCAACATAGGCACCTGTAAAAATCAGTTTGATATACAAATGACATATAATTCTTTCCAAAACTCCATCTGGCTATGCTGGCATATGTTACACATCCACTGCCCTACTTCTCCTGGCATAGCTGGCAACACCTCACATCATCAAACTCTCTATCAGTAACTCATGGCTCCAGGGATCAAGAAGCTATAGGACAGGCAAAACATGATGAAGACATGAGTAGAATAACAGTGGTTTATTAAATCTTCCTCATGGCCATGGATGTGTTAGCAAATGCTTCACTAGATAAAAAATAAGATATGTGTTATGAAACATATCTTAGAACTACAACCTCACAGTGAGAAATAATGTGACATCCATATGGAATCTAACCCATGATGCTATGGTAAAAAATGAATCTTCAGACAACTGAGTTATGTCAACACTTGAAAGAATATGTTGCAGTAACTGTTGTCAGTGATTTCTTGTAGTCTGCCTTTACTCTGTATTCCACTAGAATAGCTTGTTTAAGCACCTTTGCATGAGGAGAACCAGACTGCTGTTGGTTATGGCAAACCTGACTAGGTTTTGCCACAGGACATGTATACCCATTCACCATCACTTGGCATTGGAGCACTCTGTCAACGTTTGTGCAAATGTTGAGGGGAAAAAGTATAGGCTTTCTTAAATACCATTTCTAGCAATACGTGTTGCATATGATTGTATTTTTTGAACAGATTAAATGTATGAAAATGGGGTAGACAGAAAAGTGGTGAAAGGAGGGCAAGCAAGGGAGGCGCACAGGGGAAAGGATAGAGGAATTTCCAAAAGGTTAATGGGAGAGAACCATAGCTATCTACTTCTTCATACTATAAATGTCAAAGTGTAGACAGAATTTGCTTAATTTGGGCTGTCACCCCACTAAAGGTACGTGACAACACCAGAATACTGTTGTACAGCCAATTGTACCAAATGAAGTATGTCAAGAAGACACATAGGTGAAGTGGAGAGATATGTATGGGTCATTAATTTTTTTATGGGACAGGTGCCCTTTTTATACTTTTTTTAACTTTCAAAGAGAGAGGAATGTTGGGCAACGGACTTAGGAATTTGTGGGTCAGAAAGGAAGGTTAGGTGAGGAAGCAGGCACAGACATAGAGGATAGATGAGACAGACAAAGATAGTGACAGACACAAATGGTTGGGGACACCATGACTGAGAATAAGTAGGAGACATCAGATGTGTACCCGCGTCATACCTAGGAAAAGTGAGACTCTAGACTTACCCTCAGAACTGTCATCACTGCCTCTTGTTTCGGATTCCTGTGTCAGTGCTCAATGTGCCATCATTTGGAAATGTGACTGTGATGTCCCAACACTGGGCCAGTAACCAAGGAGCCTGAATCCTCTCCATTGACACTGGAGATGGACAATCACTTGGAATACAAATGGATACACTGAGTATCGCTGTGCAGACCTCTCTGCATCAAGTAGAATTTCCCTTAAGAGCACCCAGGAAACACACTCTGTCCAGGCACTGGTTGTTGATCAAATAGTCAGGCTTTCAGGAAATAAATATATGCAAATACTCTCAAAGCTTAAATATTTTTCTAAAAGGGCCAGCCACAATGAGAAGTTTAAATATATTTAATAACAAATAATAAAAGAACATGAAAATACTAAATATCTATTTATAGTAAACACCAGAGTTTCATTCTCAGGGAATATTAAAAATAACACTGAGGGAATGTTTCACACAATAATAGAAAAACAGTATTTAGCTAGTTTCACTGTCTATTTTTGATTGACTAATAGAATTACTGTTCCTACTTACTGAAAAGAGCAAGGCAAGATGGGTGAGTGGTCCTTGTTGTCAGATCCAAGACAGATTACAGAATGCTGCTGAGACTTCAGTCTCCTCTAATATTATAACATTATTCCTGTACAGAATGACATCACATGTATCTGGTCATCTGACTCTGTTTCCTACACTATAAGCTATCACTAGAAGCTATCAGGTTTTAGCACTATTGTGCTTTAATACACACAGATAGAGCATTGATCAGATGTGGTGCAGCTGCTGGAAGTCACAAAATCATAAAACCATTCCACTCTTCTACAGGAGCTCCAACTTATTCTGTATCACAGACATTGCATCTCTGGCTCCATTCAAAATTGGGGGATAACATATTTATGACTTAACCCATGAAGTTATTACATTTCAAGAATATTTTGCAGTGTCAGGTGGATTAAGATTAATCTTTTCACTTCCAGTATATGTTGTTACAATGTATTCATTTAAACCACTACAATAATGCATGTGCATCTCTTTTCCTTCCAGCAGGGGACACTGTTGATACATTTTAACACAAGCAAACCTCACAAATACATTTTAAGTACAAGTGTCTCTACAAATCAGTGTGGTATATGAATGACATATAATTATTTACAAAATTCCAGCTAGCTGTGCTGGCATATGTTACAAATCCACTTCCCTATTTCTCCTGGTATGTGTGGCAGTATGTCCTATCATCACAGTGATGAAGCACATTTTATACATTGCTGATTCAGCCACAGAGGCCCCTTTCCATTATACCCTCCACCAGCTCTGCCAGATCTTGATAGATGACAAAATCACCACCTCCACCAGTACTGCTCCCAGAGGGTACCAGTGCACCAGCTAGCAGGGCAGAGCTACAACATGTGGAAGGCTCAGGTAGAGCAGGGGCTGTGGAGGCAGCATTGACAGTTTGAGACACTGAAGTGCTAGGTGTTGGTGATGCAACCTGTGGAGGGATGGCAGGATGATCCATGATGCCTTGTCTACTTCTCTGTGCTGCATGCCAGTTTTTGTAAGAAATGCATGACAATAGAGCATTTTTAAAACATATAAAATATCCCCCCTCAAAAAAAAATTGAGAGGGAAGGGGTGGGATGAGACAAAAAAAGAAAGAGAATTAAATCCATGGAATGTCCTATGACTATATAATTTCAGAAAGTAAACAGTTATGATTATCCAGTCTATGCACCTTTACCACATCCAGGTATGATGGGAAAGTCTTATTCTGTTGTATCATTAATCAATTGCACTGCTATGATATCATAAATACAAGTATTTATTTTGGTATTTCTGTATTACATACAATTACAGCACATACTATGATTACAGTAAGACCTGATACATGAATACCCCATGTCTCTCTGATGCAAGTTAACCTGTCTTGGTGTGCCTCACAGTTTACTGCAATGTCTTCAGCAGCTATACAACACAAAAGAGACATGAAGCATATTGAATAACAGTCTTGGCTTTGTAATGTATTCTGCATCATTTAATACAGATGGATCAGTATATTTGCACAACTGAGGGATGTCAGCAGTTCTAAACTCATCCTCCCATTGGCTAAGGTTGTCCTTCTTGCACCATTTCAGGTGGCTATAGTGGTGATGACAATTCACTCCAGTGTATGGGATGCCAGTTGCACTGGAAAAAGCCTTGGCTCACTTGTATCAAGATTCAGCCTTATACTGAGACCCAGTATAGTCCCCCAGAAGCAGCTTATGACTGTAACACTTCATGAGGGGTGCCACAAAAATACTGGACTTCTCAACACCGTGGCTCTGTGCTCTACATTTAGCACCATCATCTCCTGTGCCAGCCATGCCTACAAAACTCAAGCAGCAACTCTAAATATGAACTGGTACCAAAATCCAGTCTTGCATTTAACAGTTAAAGTGCAAACACACACAACTATGTCAACTGTATTTACATGATAGAAAGTACAGAGAGGCATTTCAAACAAAGAAGAATGTATCTTATCAAATACCAGTGAAGGTGTGAAACATGGCACTGAGATTTGTCATGTGTGATGCTCAACCTATTCATTCTTTTTCAGATGGTCAACACTGACAGGCTCAATGGCTTTGTTATCCTTTCAATGAAGATGGTTATCTGTCAGTGCCACAGAAGAACTTCCTTTCAATTATTGACAGCGTTTATACTCAGGTCACATTATATAGTGACAGGTTACAGCAAGTCAAATATCGTAAGCTGCAATGTGATCACAAGGATTTTCTGCTTGGTCAGGTGTTTGTTTGGCCCAAAAACAATCAACGTTCAGGGCAAACATCGGACAATAATGATGTTCCCCAAACTTTAGATAAAGAAAAGGCATATGTCTATGAACTTGATATAACAACAGAAACAGTCTCAACTGCTGTTTGCAATGAGGAAAGTAAAGGCTCACACAGTATTGACGTGATTACGTCATCAAAAGAGCAACGTGATGATGTTGCATCCTCTGCTCTTCCCTGTAACCAAGAGGCCCTAATGGAGTCGAGAGACAGTGAAGGACCAGGGGCAAGACCGAAGGTATCATCTAGGAAGCCGGAACTTTTTTTTCCATTACCGCTGAAGTTCCGCAACAGAGAAAGGGACAGATCATACAGTCGTGGTCGTCAGAAACGTAAGTTTTCAGGGGACAACTTCGGCGTGAGACGAAGGTTACGAAGTTGAACCAGCTGGTCTACAATTTTTCACGACTTGAACTTACTATTGCTGACTATTCCCTTTTAAATAAGGGACTGTCTTTTATTCCTTCTCAGGCAAGTAAACTCAGCGAACTTTTAGTCGATCTCAGACTTTTTGGTCGCTCAATGACATTAAAGTTAATGCATGCTAACAATAAGAATAATAATGATTGTTTGATAGATCATTTTAAACGTAAAAGTTCTTTTTGTCCACAAATACCAACTAATGTTGAATGTTATATTAATCTATGTGAGAATGATTTCTATGCATATTTTTCTAAACAAGGACCTAGATGCATGTACTTTAATTTAAGCCAAGAAGAGAGAAGCTCTTTGAGAAACCTAACTTCGAATAATGACATAGTAATAAAACCTGCTGATAAGGGGGGGAGGGATAGTGGTAATGGATGATGTAGATTATGACCATGCAATGTTGACTTTGCTATGTAATATTAATACTTATGTAGAGATAGGTTTTGGATCACTCATGAAAATCATTAACAAAGTATATGATGATATTTATGATCTACTGATGTGCAGGAAGGTCACCAAGAAGCTATATGATTTTTTTCTGGTTGAATTTCCCACAATACCATGTATTAAGGGTCTTCCCAAAATACATAAAGATGTTTTTTCCCTCCCCATGAGACCTATTGTAGCAGGTGAGGGCTGGGTGACTGAAAGGATATCACAATATCTAGAGAACATACTAGGACCTATTGTTCGTAACATTCCAAGCATCTTAAAGATACTTCTTACTTAATGGTAACTTTAGATGTAAGGAATTTATTTACAGCAATCCCCAATGACTACGGCATAGAAGCAGTTAGGAGTATGCTATCAATAACAGAAGGGGTAACGACTGAACAAGAGTTATTGGTATGTACTTTATTGGATACCATCCTCAACAATAATGTGTTTATATATCATGATAAACTTTATGCACAAAAGTGGGGGGTAGCAATGGGCACCCCCTGTGCCAACTCTTAACGCGAATCTAGTGGTACATTATTGGGAGAGGGAGTTTTTATTTAGTAGCACATATTACCAACAAGTGCTACTATATAAAAGATTTGTTGATGACATACTACTATTTTGGAAAGGAAATGAGATGGATCTCTTAGAGTTTGTCAGTTTCTTGGAGTTGACTACTGATTTTTTGAGATTTACCTCAGAAATCTCTGCAAGAGAAGTATGTTTCTTGGATGTTAAAATAACCAGGATGATGGATGGTGGTCTCTCCACGAGTTTATACAGAAAACCTTGTTGGAGGAATACACTTTTATGTTATAGTAGCATCCACCCTAGACATGTCTTTCCTAATGTGGTAAAAGGACAGTTTGTCAGAATATATAGGTTATGTAAAGAGAATTCTGACTTACAGAGACAGCTTGATGATCTACATACCCTGTTTTTAGACAGGGAGTATAATGATTCTATGATAAATAAAGTTAGATGCTCCATTATGGATAATATAAATGAGAATACCAAAATCACCATGAATCATGCAAATAATACATCAGCAGGGAGTTATGATAATATAACCCTGTTTATTACGAGATATACTAATGACAACAGGAAAGTGGTGGACATAATAAGCAAACATTGGAGTGTACTCACCATAGATGCTAAAACGTTGAATATAGTGAGACATAAACCAAGATTCAACTATAGAAATAGTAAGAACTTAAAGAGGCTATTATGTAAGGAACACACGAAAGATAGAATCAATAGATTAAGTATAAATAAAATGGGTACTTTTTGCTGTATGAGATGTAACGTGTAGATATATAACATTCAAACAACATTTTGTTCATCCTACCATGATGTTTGAGTTTAAACCCAAGTTCTATGCTACATGCAATAGTAAGAATCTAATTTACTTAGCTACATGCACAAAATGTACAGGGTTTTATGTGGGCATGACAGCGAGGAGGTTAAAAGACAGAATATATAATCATATATATGATATCAGGAAAATGAACAACCAGAACGCGTTGGCCAGACATGTTAGTTTAAATGTAGGTCATACTTTTAGGTTCAGGGTGTTACAGATGATATTGCAGAATAAACGAGGGGGCAGTAACCTGAATCACTTAGAATCAGTTGAGCTTGAGTGGATCTTTAGAATGAGAGCACATGTAGAACCAGGGCTCAACCAGTCTATTAGCATTAAATCAATACTGGGTGCACGTATTTAGATGTATTTTTGGATTTAACCATATATATATATATATATATTTCTATATTGTATTTTTATACTACATACTATGTATATTATTAATATTCCCTCCATTAATGTTTTAAGAGGTAATGAATTATAAGCACTGGACATGCTTAAGGACCCAAATTTATACCCTGGGTGTAGATGTACGTTAATACATGCATTTTAGTAAATAGTGTTTTGATATATTTTATATATTTTTACATCGGATAGTGTAATATGATGTTGTAAATTGTGTTTTGTTTAAATTATTAATTTTTAGTAATTTATTATTACTTTATACTACTTATCACATTGTATTTTTTGTATTCAGGATACACATACACACATTTCATTATATATGATTCACTTTATATCTGGCTTTCAACCAGGAGCTGGTTGCCTTAAAATATTGCTTGCTCAATCAATCAATTATTGAATTCAATTATTGTATCCATTATTCAATTATTTGGTTGTGCAGTTAGTACTTAAAAACTGTTTGAAAATGTGTTTGTGAAATCTGAAGAAGCATGCCTGTGTAGCATGTGAAAGCGCTTATTTTATCTCATTTTGTTTTACTTCGACATTAAATACTGGTTTTATAACATCGTGGTGGTTGTGTCCAGTTTTGGTTTTGATATATTTCTCATTGGGAATTACAACCTTTAGACGGTAGCAGCACTTATTTTTCTTTAAAGAAGAATGTATCTTATCAAATACCAGTGAAGGTGTGAAACATGGCACTGAGATTTGTTATGTGTGATGCTCAACCTATTCATTCTTTTTCAGATGGTCAACACAGGCTCAATGGCTTTGTTATCCTTTCAATGAAGATGGGAAGTTTCTTTACTCACCAGTGGGAGTGGGGAGTACTGAGCTGCCTGTTTGTCCTCAGAGGAGTGGTTAGAGACAGCAACTGGTAATTCATTGGCCATTTTGGGTCATTTCCTGCTTCTTCCAGCCCCCTGCTATAAAGCACGCTTTAGCGCAGAGTTGCCACAGAAGCACACAAGAGCAGCGGCGGTTAATCAAGGTTAAACTATTCGGGCTATCTAAAGTCCACTCTTCATTTTTTCCCTTAGAACAGCTCTTCCTAAGCTGTACTGATAATCTAACCACCCTATTCTATACCTAATAAGTATAGATCCAAGTGACTATTCTCTATCCGGATAGCCTAGCACTTGCCCCAAAGTACTCTTTACTCTGATATAGCACTTTTTTTATACACAGCATCCTACCAGCCTACTACCCCTTTTCGATCATCCACAGCCCTAGAACTCTTTTTCAAACCCATCTACACAAATTTCTTAACTTTTCCCTCTATCATGTCGCGGGGTCAGTTGCTAGTGTCCTCTCCTGCTCAGCTGATGAATCTGGGAATATTGAAGCAATGTTACAATTGCCTCATGTACACAGACAACCCACTCCTTCTTCCACAAAACACAAACACATGCGAGAGATGCAACTATATAGCCAAACTGGAGGCTGAGCTCTCTCAACATAGGACTGGCAAGACCAGACAGGAGGAGAAGGTAACCACACACACCACAAACCCAGTCTCACGTAGCAATATCACAACCTCATATCATACACATAAACACATAAAAACATACTCGGAGGCTCTGACCAAAAATCTACCAAAACAGCAGAGGCCACCAAAGCAGACACCCAAACAACTGCAACCACAGACCAAGACACATGCAACACATAGACCACAAAGTCAGTGTGCCAAACAGTCACAACCCTTAAGGCCAAACACAATGCCAGACACTCTTGTCATAGGTGACTCCATAGTCAGACACACTGACGCCCCACTCACCAGATTGAGCAAGGAGAAGGTCACAGTAAGCTGCCTGTCGGGTGCTAGAATCCACCACATAACGCAAGCACTCAGGTCACTCGACAGCAGGTACAAGTATGACTCCGTCATTGTCCATGCTGGTGTGAACGACCTGAGACGCACCTCCCTGGACTACATGAAAAGAGACATAGAGGAGCTCTCTGATTATGTAGCCCAGGCAGGTATGACCCTGACCTTGAGCAGTATCCTACCTTCACCAAGAATGATGCCACAATACAGAGACAAGATGATCAGCTTTAATAATTGGCTTAATCACTGGTGTCATTCAAAGGGGATCCAATGTCTGTCTGCCTGGGATGACATGCTGGACAAGCCACGTTGCTTCGCAAGGGATGGCTTGCACCTGTCACCCCTGGGTTTCCGGATATTGGCAAGGGCTCTTGCCACCCCCATAGTGCCTTTTTTAGGCCAGGCTCAAATTCTAAACCTACCACCCTAGAACAAAACAAAGGAAAAAAACTAAGGGTAATGCTGCTCAATGCCAGAAGTCTCAACCTCAAGATGCACGCACTCGAAGCCCTTCTCAGTATGGAGAACATCGATGTCTGTGCTGTGACTGAAACCTGGTTCAAGGCTCCTGAGAGCACCCCGGCACTATCAGGCTTTACCTCATATCATGCGTTCTGGCCCCAAAATCCGGACAATACCAAGAAAGGAGGTGGGGTGTCCATATTCATCAAGGATACCCTCACCTCCAGGTTGGTGGCAATGCATGATGCATCAGAGACCATCCAGGTGCAATTAACCGTAGGCAAGACTGCTCTGCAATTTGTAGCATGTTACAGGCCACCCTCTCAAACTCAGGAACCTCACACAGCTTTCCTGAAAACTCTGAAGGGGATAAATGTTACCCCAAACACCATCATACTAGGTGATTTCAATTACCCGAATATAGACTGGGATCACTACTCAAGCCCCAACACTCTAGCCCAAAGGTTCCTAGAGTTCATAAACTCAAATGCCGTGGAACAACTGGTCACCATCCCCACAAGAGGTGGAAACATACTTGATCTTATCATCACGAACATGGGGTCACAGTGCTCAACACTGGAAGTATACCCCTCACTGGTGAGATCAGATCATAAACTAATCTCACTGGAAGTCCACATCCCGCCCCCGCCTGAGATAAAAAAGACCACAGTGAAGAACTTCTCAAAAGCCGACTTCACACTTCTGAAGACTAGCGTGGCCTCTTTTAAGGCCCCTGAGCCTGCAGAAACCATTACTCAAGCCACTGAATCACTTACTAATGCCTTCTACCAGCACCTACAGGACTGCATGGATCAGGCAATCCCAAACAAAACAAAGACTCTGTGTACCAAAGGCAAGCGTCCAGTCTGGTGGACCCCAGCCATAAACAAACTCTACAACAAAAGGAGGAAGCTACTCCAAGATAAAGCAAAATCCCTAAAAGGTAAGACACCTTTGATCATCATAAGTAAAAAACTACGATCTCTCATAAAGTCATCCAAGGCAAATTTTGAGAGAAAAATCGCTAAGGACTCGAAAGACAATCACAAGGCCTTCTTTAGCTATGTCAGAAACCTGGGAGGAAACACCCAGATATGCTCAGAATTAGTTCAAAATGATGTAAAAATCACTGAACCTACAGACATTGCCAACATACTGGCTGACAGGTTCAGTGCAAACTCCCCCCCCCCCAAAAGGAGAGATATCTATACCAGAGGATTGTAGCCCCCCAAACATCTCTAACGCTCAGGTGAGAACTGCTCTCCAAGGCGAAAAACACAGCATCCATGGGACCAGATGGTGTCCCCGGTTGTGTGCTCCACGAACTCAATGAAGAATTAAACCCACAGTTAGGACAGCTGTTTAATCTTAGCCTCACCTCAGGATATGTACCCAAGGAGTGGCGTACGGCAACTGTGGTCCCACTTCACAAAGGCGGTGCCTCCACCGACCCTGGAAATTACCGCCCCATCAGCTTGACAAGCCTGATCTGCAAAGCCATGGAGAGGATCATAAATGAACTCATAAATAAAGACATAGGGGATTTGCAGACTTTGGATCCAACCCAGTTTGGCTTTGTCAAAGGCAGATCATGCCTTCTAAACTTGGTTGACTTTTTCGAAACAGCCACTAAGGCCATTGATGAGGGAAAGGCAGTCCACACAGCCTACCTCGACCTGGCCAAGGCTTTCGACACAATACCCACTCAGGTATCATTGAAAAACTCATCAGCTTAAATGTTAACCCTTACGTCACAAGATGGGTAGCAAACTGGCTAAGTGACAGAACCCACAGGGTGAGAGTTGCTGGCGCCATGTCAGACTCAAAACCTGTCACAAGTGGTGTCCCACAAGGCTCAGTCCTGGGCCCACTCTTGTTTGGCATCTACTTCTCAGAAGTACAAGCAAACACTGGAGGGTTATGGCTGACAAAATTTGCAGATGACTGCAAACTGGGTGCCATAGTCGAGAACACGTCTGACACAGATATCCTTCAGAAGGGTCTCGTAGAAATGGATAAATGGTGCCAGAGCCATGGACTAAAGTTAAATGCCAAAAAATGCATAGTCATACCCTTCGGGAAAAACAAGGTTACTCCCAGCTACCATATAGGTGGCAATCCACTGAGCACAGAAGAGGTTATCAGGGATCTGGGGACCCAGGTTGACAGTAACCTTTCGTTTGACACTCACGTCGCCAAAGTAGTTAGGAAGACCTTCTACATTGCCCACCTGATCATGAAGGGATTCACATCTAGATCAAGGGAGGTCATCGTCCCCCTGTACTCATCACTCATCAGACCTATGATTGAGTACAATGCCCCATTCGGAATGTATCTGACCCGACACTTGCAGCAACTGGAAAGGCCCCAAAAGTTCCTCACCAAAAGGATAAAGGGTCTCAAAAATATGTCTTATGCTGCCCGACTGAAGGAACTCCAGCTCTATTCAGTCGCTTACCATCTGCTCAGAGGAGTAAAATGAAAATAAACATATACTGACACATCAAATGACAAAGAAGTTGTTAGCACATACACATCATTCTCTCACTAAATCAGGTCTCAGCACATAAACCCACATATGCTGAGGTATTCACATGTAATCACATGCAAACAAAACACCAACCATTACACATAAAAATACAAATTACACTGTCTTCACAAGCAAGCCCCTTAGGTGGAAAACTACGCATTCAAACATCTTGGTCATAAGAGACTCCACTGTGAGATATACTGATGCCCCCTCACCAGGATAGATTAATAGAGGGTTACACTCAGTTGCCTGTCAGGGGCTAGGATTTGCCAGATCATGCAGGTACTCAGATCTCTCAACCACAAATACCATTATGACTCAGTCATAGTCCATATGGGTGTAAATGACCTGAGGTGTACCTCCCTCACATAGAGCAGCATTCTAGCTAGCTAGCTATTCTAGATAGACAGACCACCTTGCTTTGCCAGAGATGGTCTGCACCTGTCACCACTAGGCTTTCAAATACTGGCCAAGGTATTAGCCACCCCCATAGTGCCTTTACTGGCAGTGTCAAATCAACAGACCTACAAACTTAACAAATATTTCCAATGCCAAGTTGTAGGTACTGGTGCTCAAAGCTGGGAGTATTGACAAAAAACTGCACTCCCTAGAAAGTTTGCTCACCCTGGAGAATGCTGATGTCTGTGCAGCTATAGACACATGGTTCAAGGCTGTGGAAAGCACCCCAGCAATGCAAGGCTACAATGCTTATCACACATTCAGACTACCCTCTGAAAAGGAAAAAAATGAAAGGCGAAGGTGTTTCCATTTCCATAAAAAACAATCATATCTCTAGATTTATCAGGATGAATTTCTTGAGCTACTCAATGTCCAGGTGACCACAGGCAAAATCCCCAGCATATCATCGCTAGCTACAAGTCCTCAACTGTGAAGCATGAAAACCACTCCACAAACCTGAAGTTACTAGAATAACTTACCATTCAGCCCA
The DNA here is from genome assembly GCF_019279795.1 of Protopterus annectens. Lineage (NCBI taxonomy): Eukaryota > Metazoa > Chordata > Ceratodontiformes > Protopteridae > Protopterus > Protopterus annectens. Next base: position 1,684,635,079 of record NC_056741.1, read on the forward strand.
ACACACTGTCTGTGCAGTTACAGACACATGGTTCAAGGCTGCAGAAAGTTAATGTGAGATTTTATCTACCCCTCCTAAACTGGAAAACATATATGACCACTAACATGCAGGCTTAGAGATTCCTGGATTTTGTCTGTGCTCCCACTAGGGGTTCAAATATCCTTGCTGTAGTACTCACAAACACAGGGGAGCATAGTGTCCTAACTGGAGAGATTGGCTCATAAATTGGTCTTCTTTGAAATACATGTAACTGTAGAACCCCCATAAAACCCTGAAACCCTAAAAAATGTTCCAAGGCAAATTATCTAATATTAAGTGATAGCATAGGTAGTTTTAAAATTTCCCCTCAGCCCGAAAATATGGAGACCTATGCAGAAGTATAAAAGAATCAATGTAAACAACTGCATAGAAACAGCAGTACTGAGCAAACTAAACCCAGGTCTAGCTGGAAAAAACAGCCATTCTGGTGGACCCTGGCATAAATGGACTATACAACAGATGGAATAAATTCCCATCTGAAAGTAAGTGGGAGGGTGCACAGCAAAGAAAAAATCCCACATTAGTTACAACAGGAAATCGGAACTAGTCAGGTCTTCGAAAGCTACATATGAGACTAAAATAGCTTCTTAAGCAAAGGATAACCACAAAGAATTGTAGTCAGAATCCACTTAGGAGTGTATAACAATTCAACTGCTGAATCAACTAACCCTGAAAATGGATGGTGCTGGACCATTGGGCCCATACCCAGTTGTCACCAATGCTGGGAAGCAGGGGGGTGGCTATGCTGTGATGAGTAGGAGGGCTGCCTCAGTTGCACTGAAGCCCAGGATGAGGGCCCAAGTGGAGCCACTGTGAGTGCAAATCTTGATAGTAGTAGCAAATATTCAAATGAGAGCCTTGAAGGCTGAAATAGAGAAGGGTTCCATGTGAACAGCAGTTGAACATGGGTCATTTGGCCCTGAGAGATAGATGAGCGCTATTCCGAAGGGACGGGCAATGGCCTCTGTCACTCTCGGCAGATCAAAAGTGAGTCAGGTTCAGATCCCTGAAGCCACTGATGAGGATAAGACAGTGTATACCACCTTCCTTGACCTGGCCTAGGCATTGGACACAATATCCCATTAGGGTATTATAGATAAACTCACAAAAATCCCAACAAATGGATAGTCAACTGACTCACAGATAGAGCATATGTTGTTGGGGGAATGCACATCCAGCAAGAAGCCAGTCTCTAGTGCAGTACCACAGTGCTCAGTTCCGGGCCCCTTCCTGTTTAGGAAATACTTCTCAGATTTCAAGGCAAATGTAGATGACCTTTGGCTGACCAGGTTTGCTGATAACTGCATGTTGGAGCAATCACTTGGCTGCCCAAATTATGTTGATATCCAAAAGAAAGGTCTGATGCAGACTAAAGATTGGTGTCAGATCCATGGCCTCAAACTATATGCAAATATGTGCATAATAATAACCTTTGGTAAATTTAATACCTCTGCAAATTACAACATTGATAGCACCCCCATAAGAGTGCACACAGTGGTGAGAGATGGGTACTCAGATAGTAATCTGATGAAGTTTTACGGTATGTAAAATGAAAGTGCTCATACGTATATAAAGGATTAAATTATATTAATTTATGTTTTGGGTGGTTGTTTCATGAAGTTCTAACAACAGAGCCGAGCATTTTGTTATTTCCCTAATCAGACCAATAATTGAATACAATGCACTCTTTGGCATGTAACTCACCAGGCACCTGAATCCTCAGAGTCTTCTCACAAAAAAATACAGGGTATAACCAACATGTCCTATGTGAACCAATTAAAGGCCCTAACACTGTATTCAGTTTTCCACCATTTGCAGAACTAGTGATCTATGTCTGACCTATAAGGCAGTCTCTGACCCAGCTCTGCTGAAAATGTTGCATATTCACAAAACTAACTGCACAAGGTTACCTCCTCCAAAGATCTAAACCTGATGTCTACCATGAATAGATCATGCCAGGGAGACACAAATGTGTCCCAGATACTGCCCCCCCATGGAATAGACTTCCTATTCACATGAAGTAGAGGCCTTCCATGACCATCTTCAAGTGCAATCTGGACCAATGGATGGAAAATCACAAATTCACTCCTAGCTTGGTGCACATTTCCCTTATGGACAGTTGTAGTACAACAAATGAAGGGAATAGTGACTGGTTTAATGAATGATACAGCCAAACCATATTTGAGTGGTAAGGCTAATAATGCTGTGGTGGAGAAAGCCAAACCAAATAGAACTATGAATAAATTAAACTATATGATGAAATATAACCAGCATACAAGTCTTGTTAAGCAAATAATCCAAAAGAACTGGACTATACTTACATCCAGTCAAGAAGTGGCTGATCTAGTAGGTGAGATACCACAATTTGTTTTTAAAAGAGAAAAGAATTTAAAGCAACATTTGTGCTATAAGGATATAAGGAGAGATACTGTGCTACAAAAAACTATTAATAAATCTGGCACAAAACCGTGTTATAACTGCACACATTGTGGAGATATTAATATGGATTTATGATTTGTACATCCAATTAGTCAAAAGACATTTGAATTTAGAGCTGCTGGAACATGTAACACAGAAAATGTGATTTGTTTTGCTAACTGTGTGCTGCCAATGTTTCTGTATTGGTAAGACAAATAAAAAACTAATTGAGAGAATAAGTGCACATTGTTCTGATATTCATAGGAATGTTCTTACAAATGCCTTGGCTAAGCATGTATAAACTGTTGGTGCTGAGCACAAATTTCAGTTCAGAATCTTGCAAGTAGTGCTTAAGAATAAAAATGGGGGCGACAATAAACAAGACAGAACTGATTGAATATAAATGGATTAATTTTTTTAGAGCTGATCATATGCCAGGTCTGAAAGTAAATAATAGTATAAAACCAATTTTAAAAGATAGACATGACAGAATATAAGCCTTAATAAGGTTTAATTTTAAAGGAAAGATTTTATAAGATGCAGGGCACTTTAAAGATGTAATTGCTGCTAATACTGAGTTTGTATTTTAATTGGCTGTGCTGTTGCCTGTGCTAGGTTAGGACAGTTTTATGTAACACTGAAGAAGAGTTTTTTACTCGGAAGCTTTGTTTTGCTATTCATGCTGTCTATATTCTGAGCCATTAAACTTTTGTCGAATGGTGGACTTGGATGGTGTTTTTTCACTGGATTCCCTTATGGACAGAGGAAGTCTGTAAAAATAGTCAAAACCCACTTGCTGACCCTTGTTATCTTTCCCCCTAGGGGTAAAACTGGCTAGGCTTGTAGGGCTTTTGAGGTGTAAGCCTTGTAATCACGTATGAACCTATGAACCTAAATACCTAAAAATAGCTACTGATGCCATAGCATAACCAGTCTCTGTCCTTAGCAACAGATCATTAGCTGAATCCTATGTAACCTCGCTAAGAAAAAAAATCCTTTTTATTCCTCTTCATAAAGTGACATTTATGTTGCTGTCTCTAACTTTCACCCTGTTCCTATATTATCGCCCCTCTCAAAAACTTTTGAAGGATATATGCATAAATAACTCCTCCACTATTCCCTACAAGAACTGCACTTAATAAAGGTCCATAGGTAAGTACTATGGTAGCTGCCCTTTCAGACCATCTAAGCCTATCCAATTTCTCTTTTTGTGCTTGAATTAACCTATTCCATTTGATGTTAGATTGGTGTATATTACTCCTAATGTGAATAATTGGAATCACACAACAGATAATTTGAGGGGACAAATGCAGGGGATAAAACATTTAGGAGCTACCTCTGTCCATTAATAGTTCAAGAGGCAGTTGTAGTGTAAATGTTCTCTTTCCCATCCATAGATGCAAGTTGTTATTAAATATGGACAGGTATGAGCTTTTGCTTTATGTGAATATGGATTCTCTTCCAGAGCAGCAGTATTCTTTGTGAGATAAACCTGCCCCTTCAAACCATTGTATTACTGTTGCAGAATAGGTTTAGATCCCTAGTCCAAGTACTTCTGATGCCATTTGACCTGCTGATGTGGAGTAAATCCATCAGTAATGGGTCAAAGGATGCCTTGTATGCCAGTTACAGTCACCTCTTAGCAGTCTATAGGATACTAATTATATTGATAGGGGTTAGGGCCTGTCCATGCAGGGCATATTATTCAGACCTTTTATCCTTACAGTAAAGCACCTTTATAGACTTTCTAGTTGTTGCATGTGTCTGCACAGATACATGCCAAACAGAGCATTATACTCAATGATTGGTCTATTGAGGGCTGACTAAAAGGGGACAATGACATCCTTGACACAATCTATTTGTTTATAAGCTGTGCAATATAGAAAGACTTTTTCATGACAAAGGATACATGGTGGTGAAAAGTAAGGTCACTCTCCACATAAGTTCCCAGATCTGAATAACTGGGTCAGCTCTTGTCAGATGCATTTATTTTATTATCCAAGTGTGAGCAGACTGCACTTTTTTATTCCTAGCTATTTCATACTCTGTATTACCACTACTTCAACAGCCTATATGACAAATAGATTGTGTTACTAACCTATGCACATAGCCTGGAGGCAGGTAAGCTGTGGCCTTTCTATCATCTGGCCATGTTTACTCAGCCTAGGTGGCAGGCTGCATTTATACTTATTTTGGCTCATAGACTAGGTTCCAGATGCAGACTGCATTTTCAGTTACTTTCTTGACACAGCCTGTGCAGATGATAAATTATACTGTCTTGCGTCTGAAGCTTCTGCTTTTTAATTGAGTGGAATATACTGGATTTACAGCATTGGCAAAATTTAGGATGAGAGTTTTCCTTTACCCAGTCTTACAACTCCTCTCATTAAGATGTAAAAGACATTGTTATAGTATTTATTATCATAAACTCCTAACAACCCTTTCTTATCCATTTTCCCACCTCGCTCACCCTCCTGTTACCCTACTATATTATCTATTATACCTCTGACATTTTTTCATTCACTCTCTGTCTTTGCAAGTTATAGCTACAATTTTTTTGCAAACTCATAATGCCAATTGTTAATCTCTCAAAAGTTTTCTTTAGCATGCTGTCTTAATATTTTGTCTGTGACTTTGGCCTTCAGTCTATTCGTTACAGAAAATTTGTCTCTTTCACATTTATTTATTTATTTGCATTTGTTTACTGGGAAGGTCCACTGCACCAAAAAGTACCTATTTTAAGTGGAGGCCCAGGTTGAAAAGCTCCGCAGTGATTTATGCAACACATATATTTGAATAACAAGTTTCGCAGTATACAAAGTTTTAACAAAGTTTTAAACAGTATTAAAAGGTTTTTTTTCACAGTAAGAAGGCAATGCAGCTGTACATAAATCTGTTTGCTGACAGTACATAGTACACAGTAAATAGATTATCATCTGGGGATAAAGTGAAGTTTATGAAAGTAGTAAAGGATGGAGGTAGGAAAGGTGGGAGTAGTAGTAATACAGAGATAAAGTCAGGTTATAGGTTGTGAGGAACTAGCACATGAGCATAGCCACTAGGAGGAATGATGTTGTCTCAAAGATTTTTTGAAGAAAGAAGCATTACTAATGGATCTAAGCAAAGGTGGGAGAGACAGTTCCATAGTCTAGCAGTGGAAAAGGAGTGGAGCTTTTGATCAGCGGAGAGATTTGTTTTTTCTACTTGCAAGAGCATTTGATTTTCAGAATGGAGAGGTCTATGAGGGTGGTATAGTGTAAACAGAAAAGAAAGGACAAGGCAGCTGGATGGACTGAATATTTTGTGGGCAGTTGTTAGTTGTATGTATGTAAGATGATGAGTAAGATCCAGCCAGTTGAGTAGTCGAAGAGAGGTGCCGTGGTGAGATAAGTGTTGTCCATTAGTGACGAACTTAGCAATTTTGTTATAGCATAAGTCTAGTTTGGATTTTAAACTGGCCTGTATGTTGATAAAGAGAGGAGTGACATAAAGAAGAGGTGGGAGCAGGAAGGAAGAGGCAACAGATAGTTTTGAGGAGTAATTGAGGAAAGTTTTGTGACGGTATAGCATGCCTAATTTCTGGTGTGCTTTTTTAATGTTGTTGAATATATGCATGTCAAAAGTTAGGTGTTCATCTATAGTGACACCTAGAAGTTTAGTATGTGTGACAACCTTGACAGTAGTGCTATCTTGAGATATATATATATATATATATATATATATGTGTGTGTGTGTGTGTGTGTGTGTGTGTGTGTGTGTGTGTGTGTGTGTGTGTGTGTGTGTGTTTGTGCGTGTGCCTGTGAGTGAGTGCATGTATGTGGCAAGTGTGTTGCTGTCTGTATCAGAGAGTGCATATCTAATGAATCTGTATTTGTTCTAAGTCTCATAAGCAACTATTGATGTGCAGATTAGTGTGCAAGTTATTGATAATGTACAGATGGAGTTTTAAGAGGCAAATACAGTAGTTTACTCATGTGTGTTTAGTGTGTTTGTGTACTTATGCATCTTTGTGTGTAGGTATGTGGATATCTATCTCTGTATCTATATTTCTGATTATAGCTCTATCTGGTTTTCTTTTTAATTTGTTTAGTTTGATAATGGTCTGATCCATAAAGGATTATTTTCAAGCATAAGTAGCAAATGCTTGTTTATCACAATCAGGTTTACACACAACATACACTGTTTCAACCAATCAGTACTTTCAGGCCAAATGTTAATAGTACAAATGGTTAATTTGGACTACTGTCTTCAAGGTTCTGAGGAATACATTAGTTGATAATGTATTTACAGAGAATGTATGGATAGGCATGCCCTACTGGTGTAAATGCTGTGCTTTGGATTAAGAAACATCAATAACCCATGTGGTTTGGTCAAGGGAGTCGTCATGCATTACCCACACTAAGCCATGGGATATTGCTATTATACAATTGTATTAGCTTTGCATATGTGTTCTTCCACTCTATTGTAGGAAAAAAAATGTTCTGTACAGTTTTATGCATAGCATATATTGCTTTATTTTTGTTAAACTATTAAGTTAAGTTGGGAAACTGACTACAAAGAAAAATGCAAATGCACACGGTATTACATAAAAACAATCTGGTTTAATGTGTGAAGACTAAAAAAATGAACTTGAATTGCACAATTGCCTGCAAAATACACTGTTAACATCTACAGACGTTTGTCACTCATTTGTTGTATTTACCTAGAAAAAAGGACATTTATGATAGAAAGCACCTTTATCAAGAAAGCACCTTTATCAAGGACAGAATGAGACCCAGGACTGACAAGGTTCAACATAGATGGTTGTCTTTTAAATTCAATGCACTGTTGCCTTTAAAATATTATGGAATGATGCATGTAATCTTCTGCCTAGTGTGCTCACTTCCTAAGATCATAGTTGCATGGAGCTTTAATGGTATTTCGTTTTTACCACTCTGCATCATATAGTGGGTACATTTTCTTTATCCTCTAATGGATCACATGGATGACAATTGTTTTTAAGACTTGATGTGTTGTTGTCAATCTTGCCTTTATTTTTACTGATGGGTCTGATCCAATATGTCAGATCCATCTCGGCCTTTGCAAAAGCTCGAGAACTTCAGCAAAGCTCATGGGCATCCTTCCCTACCCATAATGCAGTTCCCCAACTTCCTCCGATCTTGTTTGCAGCGTTGAGAGAAGAATCTTATAGCAAGCTCTGGGGTAAGGTTTTGCTATTGTTTACCACTTTTTGCATCTTTTAGTCTTATTGTTATCTTTGTAACTTATAATTAAAATTTCTTCACTCATTTAGTGCCTTCCCTAATTTAGTATATGTTTTCCTTGTTAGTTTTTCCCCTTTCTGTTAGCATCCTTAGAGGACATCTAACTTACACCTGTTTTAGTTAGAGGGTGTTCCTTTACTTTTCCCTTCCTCTTATTTGTTGGTAGCATTTGGTAGTTAGGTAGTTAGTTTGGTAGAGGGCGATTAACAAAGTCTGTTAAAGTTAGAGGACCAACCACCCCCCTTTCCTGTTACTGTTGTTATTGTTATTCACAAAAAAAGAGGGCTCTTCTTTCCTTATCTTTCTTTATCTTTAATTAGTTAGTGTGTTGTGGTTCAGTTTTGCTAACTGGTTCTTGACCAGTGTGCCTCAAAAAGAAGGCAAGCCCATAGGATTCAAAAAATGTGGGAATGTGGGAATTGCAGTAAAAAGATGCCCCTAGTGACTCACACAATTTATGCGTGTACTGTTTGGGGCCTCTTCATCTACAGGAGTCCTGTTCCATATGCCAGACCTTCAACCAGAGGGCACTTATAGAATGAAAAAATAAGTTGATCTTGTATGGGGTTATTGAAAACCCCACTTTTTCAGGCTATTTCTCCTGATCCCCCTCTCCAAAAATCAAATAAGTCTGAGAGAACAGGAAAATGTCCTTCCCGGCTTTGAAATCCTCATCTGAGCCAAAAGCCAAACAACTGAATGTCTCTGCTCCGACAGCACCTATGGAACCGATGGCAACCTCCAGAGGAAGTAATTTATTGGAGCAGACAGAATCTTTGGCTCTGAAATCTTCTATTGACTCCTTGGCTCTGAAAGACCCATTACCTGCTGAGTACAGTATCGGAGCCAATCTCCATCTTTGGAACTGATTACTTCTCAGCTTCCTTCACCCTTCCTGACCAGATCCAAATCCCCAACATTGCCTTCTAGGTCAACTAGGAGTCTCTTATACAATGATGTGGATAGGGTGGTGCACAGGCTTCTCAAAACACCTGCCTTGGCCAGTCAGAGCAAACTCATTGCCTACTCCTCCTCCTCTAATCTGTATTTTGGTTTCGGAGCTGGAAGACAATGATATCCAACCAATCTCTGTATTGGGTCCAGGGCATGCTGGCTTCTTAGATTCAGTGTCTGCCTCAAGCAGCTCACTCAGTCAGTGCAGAAGATCTCTGGGAGCTGACACTCAGTGGTCGGGTCCTCGAAGCTGGCTCGGATCTATTCAGATCCGACCCTGTTTCTCTGAGCCTCAGCATGGATGGATTCAGTTCCCACCTCATCTTCAAAGCTTCTGTCTTCTGTTCTGTAGGCTCTTTCAGCTCCAAAATCCTTGTTGTCAGGTCCGGGGAGTTCTTCAGAGTAGGAAGTAATGCTTTCAAAGTGATGAGGAGGATGATGACTGCTCCCCAGTCTCAGGCACAGTCCTCCTCGGAACTTCCTCCCTTGTTGGCTCAGGTGTCTTTACCTCCTCACCCCCATCCACAAGACTTCAGAGGTCCCAGGCCTCGGCATGTTCCAGAGGGGACACCCCTCTTCAGAAACTTAACCAGAATACACAACTGAGGAAGGTCCTTGGAAGAGATCATGCACGAAGAAGCATCTAGACTCCCTAGAGGAGTGAGTCACTTCAGATTATGACCTCAAAGAAGCAGAAGGGTCCCCATGATTGTCTCCCGAGGACGTCTCCTTTGGAGCCATCCGAGAAATTTTAAAACAGAGAGGTGACTGGCAGTCCTTGTCCCTTTCAGCTGAGAAGTTGGTATATCTGAAAGCCTTTGGATCTCAACCTTCAACCTCTTGGGTGACAGCGCTCTCCAATGAGCTTATCCCGTTAATCCCTTGGAAGGCCTGGGAGACCCCAGATTACATAGAACCCACTCCAAGGAGGCCAGACAAGTATATTACAGCTGCTAAGGACCAAGCCTTCCTTACCAAAGGTGTAGCAGTTGATGCCATGGTTGTGGCAGCTGCCATGAAAAAGGAACTTTCCGAGACCAGTTCCTCTATCCATCCTCCTAATAAGGATTCCAGGAAGCACATCTTATCATCAGCGGTTTTTACATTACGATTGCGGAATTATCTCACTAATTTCACCAGACTTCAGAGGGACCTGTTGAAAGAACTATCAGAATCCCTATTTTTTTAATTTCTCCAAATCTTTTGAGTTTCTAATACCATGATGGGAATGGACCCCATTCCTAAGTCAAAGTATGATTAAAGTTCATGAAATTAGTTTTGTTTCAATCTTTGATGTCAGCCAAAAGTGCTCTTCACAGCATCTGCAATGTTGCTAGTAATGACTTCGTCTGCAATTCATATGGAATTACATGTATTGGTAACATATGTAAATACAATTGTAGATTATTTTTTATAAGACCCATTGCTCCTAGTACTATTGGAACTATCTGGGTATCTTTCTTCCACATTGCTCTTTTTTATGCCTGCAAATCCTGATATTTTATGACTTTGTGTCTCTCTGTACAAAAGACACTGTAGTCACTGGGTTTGGCAATTTCAATGGTCAATGCTACTTTTGTCTTATTTTCTTTGACCACTATATCCAGTTTTATAGCATTTATCTTTTGAACTGTTAGTAAAGGTTGATCCCATGTGATGCAGACTTCATCATTTTCTACAATGGTTTGTGGCTCATGTTTCCAGTGTTTTTCAGCCTCTTAAATACCATAATGTTTGCACAATCCCCAGTGCAGCAGTCTTGCCACATTATTATGCCTTTCAGTAAACAGTCCTTCTGCCATTAGTATTTTGCTACCAGCAATGAGGTGTGCAACTGTTTCCAATTCTGTTTTATCAAAAACCTACATTTTTCTGTTTCTCCCACATGTTCAATGGACTTTGTAAACCAACGTGTACATAGCCCACTATTTTGTGCTTCCAATATTAACCTTTCATCTCTTGGTTTGAATTCACCCCTCCTTAACTATTCCTGCATTCGTTCCTGATCAACATGAGGTTCTCCAAATGTTTTCTGTACTTGCAACTATATTTATACATTTTCCACATTTTTGCCTTTGCATCTGGTCCTTCACCTTATATTCTTTCTTTTGTTTTTTTGGCACATTCAGTTGCTGCCTGATTTTTATCTACTTGTGGTTTGATTTCCATTCCTGCTTGACACCGATATGCTTCTGCTAGATTAAGCAGAGAAGTCATCTTAGATTTATTCTCCTCACGTTTCAAAACTTTCACAACATTTGGGTCTTATGAGGTCAGCTGATATGTGTGGAGTCCCATGATTGCAGATCTGTACATGTAATCAGTTTCAAGGAGACCTATTCCTTCTTCAGAAGGGGGAATACATAATCTTTGTATACACTGATTTTTATAAATCATTTGGTGAAGCATCCTTCTTGTTTTCCTATCTAATCTATCCAATACATTTTGGGGCCAGTCAATCATACCAAAGCTGTACATTAAGACAGAAAGAGCAAATTGGTTTATAGCTTGGATTTTGCTACTAGATATCAACACTGTTTTCAGGATTAATTTTAGTCTTCTAAAGTATTCCTAAGTTTTATTTGCATTTATTCATATTTTATTGTTGATCCTTCAGTTCCCAAATATTTATACACTCCCTCTTGCTCAAGTTCTTTTGTATCACATTTTTGTCCCAAACTGATGTTTTCTTGGTGCTGCAGTTTACATAGTTATCAAGACCAAATGACATTCTTATATCATCTGAAAAAGTTTTGACAGCTTGCAGTTGTGCTTTCAATTCCTCATCTGATGAGCTATACAGTTTGAAATCATTGACAAAGAGAAGATGAGAAGTCTTTACACTTTCTTGTTTTCTAGGAGCCAAATTATAGCAATTGCCTAAGATGTTAAGTAGACAGCTTAATGGGTTAAGGGCAAGGCAGGATAGCAGCGGTGATACAGAGTCACCCTGGAATATCCGCTTTGAATTTTTATCCCTGGAATAATAATTTGTCCCTTATTATAGCTTAATTGCCAGGTAGTTTGCCACTGTTTCATGGTCACTGTAATGTAGTTGATCAGTGTAGGATGTATATTATACATTTTTAAGCACTCTTTTATCCACAAATATAGAATACTATCAAATGCTTTTTTGTAGTCAATCCATGCCATACTTAGATTCTTCCCCCTTTTTACAGTTCTCCACTATGACTTTATTTTACAGCAAGTGATCCTTTGTTCCATATGCCTTTCTTTTATTGCCCTTTTGTTCTATTGCCATAATTGAGTTTCTTCTAAATTACTATAAACTCTGTCAGCATCAATTCTCGTGTATAGTTTATGAGTTTAATATATATTTGCATTTGTATAATGCTGTTATTCATTTGTGAATTATATTGGTATTGTATGGATGCATTATCATGCTTGTATCTTGGATTTTAACATAGTTTCTCACACAATGTTTTGAAAGTTGACACTGGTGTTCCATTGGTCGGTTTGATCACAAGTGTTGATTTTGTGAGTATTTAAGTGAAATAGTGGATGTACTAGCAGTTCTGAAGAAGTCTTTACCTAAACAAAAGCCCTAAACTGCTGTCACTTGCTATTTTTGCTATTTGTTGATTTTAATAAATTGGTTGGTGATATTTCTCAGCTGTTGGTTTCTTTCTTTTACTTCTTCTATCCATTTAGCATCATTGATATGTCTCACAGGATCATCATAGATACTTTTCCAAAATGTATCTATTTCTTGTTTTTTTGGCAGTCTTTCAATTCCTTTTATCTTGTTTTCCAATTCTCTATAAAACTTTTTTGGGTCATCAATAAATTGCTTATTTTGTACTTTTCCTTTATATTTATATGTATATCTTATAAGGTTTTCCACCTGTGCTGAAATGTTTAGTTTATTTGCGATAGTGTATGATAGATCCTGGTCTGTTCTAGTACTACGCATTGCTTTTATCACATTTATCTTTCGTAGTATTTTTGTTGATTTATTGCCTCTTCTATATTCTTCTAACAGTGACTTTTCTGCTTTATAGTTTTCTCTATTCAATACTTCCATGATGGTATTTGATTACTCCCCTTCCTTTCCCTCACTACCCTGTGTTTTTGTGGTAGAACTTTATCAATTATTAATTTAGCTGCACAGTAATCTATCCTGTTTACTTTTATTATATCACATGGATCTCTATGGACAGTCCTAATTACAATATTCATTTGTTTTATTAGTCTTCTGACTTTTTTGGGTTTTATTGATCTTCTGCAGTCATACCTCTCAACTGTAAAGATTTTTGCAGAATGTCCAGATTTTTACCTCATATTTCTGGTCTGTTTTTCATAAAATTGTGGTTTTCTTTCAAATGAATGGCAAATCATTAGACTTAAGTTAGAAAATAACGAGAGACATTTGAGTTTCAGACTTCATATCCTTCAGAAAATTCATGTTAATGCAAAACCTGTTGTTCTATCAACTTTTTAAGTTTGTAAGAGCAATATTTAAAAATTTTACCTATTTTTTGGGCCTTTGTCCCACTTTTACATATGGCTTTGTCCAGATTTCTAGCTCTAAGAGGTTGAGAGGTATGCCTGCAGTCTGTTTCTTTCATTGATCTTAATATATCTATCTATGTCTATTAAATCAAGCAATTCTTCTCTTAGCTTATTTTCTTTCAAATTGAGGGCATATTGTTTGTTTTCCATTTCCTGCAGGCATTCTATAGAAAGATGTATAGCATCTTCCTGTGGCACATTCTCTTCAATTTCATCCTGTGCCATCCATTGCTCTGTCAAATGAGAACAAACTGGCCTATCCCTCTTCAACACTGACTGCATCAGAGTTTCCACAGTTTCCTGTTCCTTCCCTTGCTGTCTTGCTTTAAGTGAACATTAATACTGGTTTCCCGTGGAAGGCTCCAAAATATCTTGATATGGCACCTGACCAATTGCTTCCTGCTCTACTGGTTTTCCTTTAGATTGGATATACATTGCTCTATCCTGTTGTGGTACATTCTGAATAAGATTTCCTACACTGAATCCTTCACTTTGCAGGTACTCTATAACCTCAGTTTCTATTTCTTTAACTTCTCCATTACCAATCTCCTTTTCTACGTTTCTTCTTTGTCTCCTTATTTTTTATATTGCAAAGTTTTCCATGTCCGGATTCCTTTGCCTGTATTTCTCTTCAAATATGTTTGGTGCTGCTCTTTTTGTATTGGTTTGTTTTACTTTCTCTGTTGCATAAATATTACATCATATTAAATCTCTTTTTCTTTCGCATGTCCATATTTCTTCTTCAGATGTGCCATGATTTTCCTGACTCTCCTTACTTTGGGGACTCACTCCATCATGCTGTGATGTTACCTGTATTAGGCCTTTTACACCAAATCCTTCACTTTGCAGGCACTCCATAACTTCAACTTCTATTTTTTAACTTCTGCTTTACCAATCTTCTTTACTATATTCCCTCTTTGTGATATTATTTTTTTTATTGTGAAATGTTCCTTATCCAGATGCCTTTATCTGTATTTCTCTTCGAATATTTTTGGGGCTGCCTTCTTTATATTGATTAATTTGGCTTTCTCTTGTGCAAACATTGCACCATATCAAATCTCTCTTTCTTTCCCATGTCCATATTTCTTTTTTATATTTTTCAAATATCTCTAGGTTTTGTTGTTTATATTTTCACACTTCCTCAGATGCTTCTTTTTCCAAACAGATCAAAGTTTCTTGATCTATATACTGTTTCACAAATTTGTTGTGTTAATGAGCACAAATTTTCATTTGAAGCTTCTCACAGTTTTTCCTATGGAAGTGTTCTTCTTTCCTCTAATTTCTCTCTCTTAATTGTTTTGTATATCTTGTGTCTGGAAATTCTGGACTTTTTGCATAATTGTAACAATGCATAATTTCTTTCTCATCCTCAACAATCCACTTTATTGTCTTTATGGCTCTTCTTTTTTATGATTTTTGTGGACTATTACTTCCTTCTATGACAGGGAGTCTATCCACCCCCTGGGCCTGACCTGGCCTGGCCTCATTGTAGGAATGCTTCCGTATTTTGTGGATTCCACACTGTCATCTTTTCCAGTCCTGGCACCAGTGTGCCTACAAGGATTTTGACTATTTTATCCTGGGTCATGTGCAACCAGCTCTCTTTTTTTTAATTTTAACTTACTTCTGTCCATGATATATGCTATAAAAATACAGTCTATATATCAGTTTCATCTTCGTGAGGTTTTGTGAAAAACAGGGTCCACCTTGTGAAGGTACTCACCAACACCTGAGGATAAATTAAATTTCAGCAATAATACTCTCTTTACTTGCTGACTTATCATTTCTCCATTTGGACCTTTCTTACCCTCCAGGGAGCTGCAGCTGATGGTGGCAGATAAGGTCAATGCATAGCTCGCTACCCTCAATTCAGTGGTCAATTCATCCATGAGACTCATTTCATATGCAGCGGATGTATATAAGTGTGGTAGACTTTTCTAAAGGAAGTGTACATTGCAAGAGTTGCACTGAGGAGCAGTCAGATGGTTAAGTTGGGAGTGTGTTGGATGGTGCAGTGCAGAGCAATTTTTTTCTGACCATTAAAGAACATAAAATAGCAAAATACAAACATATTGTTTACTTTCTAATTCCAATTTAAATCTGTCACACATTGGTGTGCAGATATCAGTATTACCCCTCCAGTAGAACTTTGAAGTAAGCACTCAGATATCTATTGCTATACTTATGAAGATGATTTAGCTTCAGATACTTGTTGTTACTTGTTGTTGTTCAGATACTTATGGTTGTTAATATAACTGATACATGAAGTATAGCAAATGTACATGGTAAGTTAGGAAGGCATAGTTCCTTCCCTTGTTGAAAAATGGTGTAATCTCACATAACAAGATACAAGAATTTACAAATCACTCAAAAGTGGAGATGCATAGAGTAGATAGGTATGGGAATGACAGTACGCAGGTAGTTTTTCTTACACATTTTTTTGTGTACTACAAGGTCCACACTTACCTTGACATTACTGCAGTTATGAGTCATGTGCTTTAGGGCTGTCTCTGTATGATGCTGTGTATACAGACATTACAAGGGTAAGTAACATGTGTGGACAGCATATGGCATCACTTTTAATATTTGTATGTGCTTAGGTTATTATGTGCATTCCTTTACATATGAATACGTGCCATCATTTCCCTCTTAGCTTCTGGAAGTGAGCGCTGGCCTTTAAGACTTGGGTGGTGAGGGTGTGAGCTATCCTTTGCCACATAGCCAGAGAAAGGGCATAGTGTGCATGCCTATGTCTGCTGCAACCTCTGCAGCTGGGTGTTCTCCCTTCGATTCCTCATCTCATGTGTGGGAGGTGCTGACCCTGCCTGTGATCTAGGAATGTGAGGTCCTGTCCCTTGCTGTTCCTGTTGCAGTTGTTTTCTCAAGCTGATATTGTGTAACATTCCACAGACTGTGAGGACGTCTGCACAGGCTCTTGGGTTGTACTGCAGGGCACCCCCTGATGTGTCTAGACAGCAGAACTGCGACTTCAGCATACCAAGCACATGCTCTTTGATGCTTCTAGATTGAATGTGGGCATCATTTGATCCATCTTCTGTGGGAATGTGTGCACTTCTAATGGGTGTCAGGAGCCACAATTCCAGTGCATAAACTGCATCACTCAGTAGACAGCTTTGTGAGCATCACCCCTAGCAAACATTGTGTAAAGTGGCGAGGTGTGCTATAAGTGTTTGTCATGACAATTGCCTGGGTTGCCTGCACAGACACCGAGAATGAACCCTCATGCATGACAGATAACCTGGCAGTTGACTGAGTGGAACCCCTTCCTCTTGATGAATGTCCTTTCCTGTTTACCTGGTGGGGATTTTATTTCTATGTGAGTGCAGTATATGGCCCTCAAGACTTCTGGGAAGTGTGCTACAGCATATAATTCCTGCATAGTTCCTGCTCTCTCATCTGGTGTGTGTGTGTGTGGAAAATAGATGTACTACCTTGCATGTTGTAGCATATCATTCTGACACTGGTGAAGTACTCTGGAAGCTGAGGCCTGTGACCCCCTTAGTATATCACCTGTAGGTCTCCAGAATGTACCAGTAGCTAATATCCTTATTGATACACATACCTTAGTTTCCACTGGTATAGGTTCTAATCAATTTCCCCTGGGTCTGAGATGAAGGCGGCAAAGGTTGCAGATTTCCTGTAGTGATTCCATATCAACCCTGTATCACCGTACTATTTCAATGTCATGCAATCCATGTTATGCTAAATAAAGTCTCTCAGCAGCATAGATTTGAGCCTATTACACATACAGATGCAAGAGAGCAGCAGCAGCCCCTAACATTGCTTTTTTCCCCAAGTATGATGCTATCTATATTCCAGTAGGTACTGCTGTTCATGGCAAAGGGCTATACCATGTCTACATGGTTACTTTATAGCTTCCTGAATGACTCAGCCATATGGGATTGGTTTGTCTGCATGAAATTCAGCTAAGTATGCTTTATTAGCTTTCATTAGCATACTGTACTGTTTACCTTTGTTTGGTGGCTCAATGTGATGTGCAGAAAATTGAATGAATACAAAATGGTGCACTGCCATTTGCATTGTGGCGCAACACACACATGATAGCAGCAAGGAAATTAGTTGTTCATGAATCCAGCCCTATGTCTTTTTCTTACTTTTGAGCTTTTAGATTATGTGAATAAGGCTATATTGAAGAAAATACTATCTTAATGTAATTTTTAATAATTGTATTTTTAGCTGTTTGCCTTCACCGTTAAGTAATTTGAGTTTAGATTTGATGTATAGACTTGAAAGTTATTTTTCATGACTACTTTTTTCCATTTGTATTTATTAGGGACAATTATTGTTTTATCTTTAAATTAATGGTTCTTATTTTAATAGAAGTCTAGATTTTAAAGAAAAAATGTACTAATATTGAAGGAAATTAACTACATATCTATATACCCTCTTTCTTTTTCTATCTCTTTATCAAGGTATATAAATGTCAGAATCACAAATTGATCATTTTGCCTTTTTTCTGAAATTAGTGTAGAGTGTACCTCCTCAAGCTATACTTCTCAAGAAATTCACTCACCAAACCCCCTTCATCTTCACCTTTCTGTTGAAAGGATGCCAGACTGGGGACTACCCTGGACACCAGATAACTTAGCCATAGATCAGATATTTAAATATATACAGAACTGATTTTCTTCAAACTTTTCAGCAAAGAAAACATTTTTATCAATAACATTTTTAATATTCATAATATGACAAATACAGATTGCTCACTTATTTTATTAATGGTAAATATAATTGTGAAACCAGGGGGGTTGTATATATTGCTTTATGTGAGAAATGTCCTTCCTTCTACATAGATAAAACTGAGAGGAAATTAAGGAAAATAATTTATGAACATTTGTATGCCATAGGTAGGAAAGACTTAACTAATGCACTTGTTAGGCATATTGTAGAACATCCAGAACACTCTTTTTTATTTACGGTTGTCCACCAGGTCAAAAATGATATTAGGGGTGGCCCATGGCAGTTATATCTGGAAGAACAAGAAGTGTTTTGGCAAATTAGAACATCCACACATTTGCCCCCAGGTTTGAATGATTAGGCCTCTATTAAATGCATTCTTAAGTTAAAAGCACTGCTTAGATAAAAATGATAAATTGTATTTTATTTGGATATTGTTGCTATATCACCAATGCCACTAATAGCTGATAGATGAAGTTTTTACAAATGTTTTATACAGCAATAGCTTTTAGGATGTTATATGTATGCTTTCTCAACAAGTTTTATATGATTTATATATTTGGTAATTTGCTATTTATTTATTTATTTGTGAATATTTAAAATTCATAAGGTTTAGACTTCTTGTAAATTTCCGAAAAAATATTAGTATTTCCATGAGAACTTTGGAGTTTATTGAGCAGGTTTTGCTTTTAATTTGCATTATATTTTTATTTTCAAAATGCATTTTTGTACTATTTCACTTTTCTTTTAAATTTGTAATTAATTGTATTTTAATTTCCTTGTGTTGAAGCCTATATAAATAGGCTGTTGTGTGTTGTGTAGTATTTGTCTGAAGAAGGCTGGGTAATTTCTCGGCTGAAAGCCCTTACATTAATAAACAGTCCGTGCCTTGGCTGAGCCAGTCCATTTTCATTTTTTTCTTTTGAGGTATAGTTTTTATTTGGTTTCGTGTTTACTTAGATTGCTCACTCCTAATAGCTCTGTTCAGATTATTCATCAGTTTTCTTGCAGTGAGATTTCATTCCCCATCCATTTATAATCTTACTCTGGTTCTTTTTCAGTTTGGATTCATAGGAAATGTACCTTTTGCATTAACTCTGTCTCACTGAGGGCTTTTAAATGCAGCTTACATGTAGTCCTTGACCTGATTCAGTTGCTTAGTTTACTTTCTATGAGCAATTTTAACCTTTTCTCTTACCATCAACGAAGATGCAGTGTTTGCTACTTTTGTCCATGTGAGTGCTGACCATTTCAAGACAGCCTGGTTCACCTTAAGAAACAGTGAAAACAGGAGTCTATCAATCTTGTTCCCAATTCTTTGTACCTTCCCTGGCAAATTTGTCAGGACAAATTAGGTTTGAATTAATTAAGTTTCTCAGTCCTCCAGTTAGCACTGCTGTACAAACATCTGTGTAACTATCTTCTTGCTATTCCTGATCCATATTAGTCCTGTAAGCCAGGCTTCCATGCCTTAGCAGTAATGGATACAGAGCTATTGTGCTTGAGGCTGTCAGTGTCTGTTCACTCTTTAAACTGGTAAACTCTTTTCTCCTTTCAGCATTTGTATTATTTCTTTACACTTCCTAAACATTCCTTTTATGCCTGTTTTACCTAAAATCTACCTTCATTATGCTAAACATTAGCATTGCTCTGTTTATGTTGAACAGAACTTCTAATGTAATACTTCAGTTCAAACATTTCATTTATAATTTTATGCACAGACTGGAATATTTTTAATATACTTCTGCACAGAATCATACAGTTTGGGATGATCTCCAGTTAAGGGTCCAATCTCTCAGCATGTATCACATTTGACTCTCTGTTTATGAACAGCTAGAATTCAATTCAACTTCTTTCTTTTTTACCACCTTGATTAATTAATCCTTCCTTTTCTTAAGTGCATAAGGTCTTCATACGTCTTGTTTCTCTGGTGCATTTCTTACAGGTGCATTCTTAGTTCTTCAGAGTCCTTCTGATTCTTTTGTAGTCACACCATGTGGGTGTGAATGACCTGAGATGCACCTCCTTGAACTACATGAAAAGAGACATGGAGGAGCTCTCAGATTATGTGGCCCAGGCAGGTATGACCCTAGCCCTGAGCAGCATCCTACTGTCACCCAGAATGATACCACAGTACAAGCAGAAAATGATTGACTTCAACAATTGGCTAAGTTTCTGGTGTCATTCTAAGGGGATCCAGTATCTGTCTGCTTGGGATGACATGACTGACAGACCTTGATGCTTTGCCAGAGATCACCTGCACCTGTCACCCCTGGGTTTCGGATACTGGCTAAGGCTCTTGCCACCCCTATAGTGCCTTTTTAGGTGATGTTCCAAAGGCCAAATTACCACCATAACAGCTATAAATAAATGCAATCTGAGGGTCATGCTGCTCAGTGCTAGAAGTCTAAATCTCAAGATGCACTTGCTCGAAGCACTCCTCAAAATGGAGAACACTAACATTTGTGCTGTAATGGAGATCTGGTTTAAAGCAGCAGAAAGCACCCCTGTGCTACCAGGCTGTAAGTCATTACACACCTTTTGGCTCCAGAACATGGACCGAAGGTCCAAAGGCAGTGTTGTCTCCATATTTATAAAGGACATGCACACCTCCAAACTAGTAGCCCAGCATAGAGCATCTGAGATACTTCAGGTACAACTAACACTGGGTAAGACAGTGATTCAGGTCATAGCCTGCTATACGTCCCTAACCATGTCCCAAGACTCTCATTCCATGTTCCCAAGCACCCTGGAAACTATTAGGGTCCAACCCAACACTCACATACTAGGTGACTTCAACTACCCCTCCATCAACTGGGAAAACTACTTATGCACCAACACACTGGCTCAACGCTTCCTGGAAATCATCATTTCCAATGCCCTGGACCAGGTCATGCTTACCCCCACTAGCAGAAGCAACATCCTTAACCTGGTTATTACTAACATGGGCAACTATTGCTCTACACCAGTAATCAATTCTTCCCTGGTGAGATCCGACCACAAACTAATCACCATGGAAATCCACGTCTCACCCACACCCTACAAAGGTAGCCACCATGAAAAACTTCTCCAAAGCTGACTTTGGGCTAAAATCAGAGTTGGCTAACTTCATGGCACCCATGTCAATGGAAAATAGATGCATGACTGATGAATCATACACCAATGCATTGTATGAAGAAGTACATAAATGCTCGGAACTAGCCATACCCAACAGAACCAAGACACTCTCCTCCAAAAAAAAGGATGGCAATCTGGTGGTTCCCTGCCATTAATAAACTCTACAACAGAAGGAAGAAACTGTTGCAGAAAAAGGTGAAGTCCCAAGACTGGAAAAACTCCCTTATTAGCCTCAACAAAAAGTTGAGATCCCTCATCAAAACCTCTAAAGTCAGCTATCAAGGCAGAACTGTGGCAGACACTAAAACAACCACAAAGTTATAGTTATATCAAGAATCTCCATGACAATACCCAGGTTTGCTCTGAGTTACTGTACAATGGTACTTCCTATACTGAGCCAACAGATATTGCCAACATACTGGCCAACAGATTCAGTGCCAACTTTATCCCCTCCCCCAAAGGACCAATCACAATACCAGAGGAATGTTAGGCACCCAGCATTACTGCAGCTTAGGTTAAAGCTGCATTGTCCAAGACCAAGAATACAGCTTCCATGGGACCCAATAATATCCCTGGATGTGTTCTACATGAACTACAAAGTGAACTGTCACCACATCTATGTGCCCTCTTGAATCACAGCCTCACATCAGGCTTTGTCCCTACCGAATGGCACACTGCAACAGTCATCCCTCTCCATAAAGGGGAAGTGACTACAGATCCTGTGAATTATTGCCTCATTAGCCTGATGAGTCTGATATCTAAGGCTATGGAGTGCATCATGATGGACCTAATTAACAAGGATATAGGGAATGTTCAAACTCTAGATCCCATACAATTTGGATTTGTGAAAAGCAGATCATGCCTGCTCAACCTGGTTGACTTCTTTGAGTCAGTCACCAGAGCTGTGGATGAGGGAAAGGTAGTTCATACAGCCTACCTCAGTCTGGCCAAGGCCTTTGATAGCATTCCCCACTCAGAAATTATTGATAAACTCACCAAACTAGGCATCAACCCCTATATTACTAGGTGGGTTGCAAATTGGCTCACAGATAAAACCCACAGTGTGAAAGTAGCGACTCCAAGTCATCATTGGAGTCTCACAGGGACCAGTTCTGGGTCCTCTCCTGTTTGGCATCTACTTCTCAGAAGTCCAGGCCAACACAGAGGGACTCTGGCTAAATAAGTCTGCAGATGACTGCGAGCTGAGAGCCATTATTAACTCCCCAAATGATGTAGACATCCTACAGAAAGACCTCACTGAGACCAATTACTGGTTTCGAGCCACGGCCTTAAGCTTAATGCCAAAAAATGTGTCATCATCCCCTTTGGGAAAAACACAGTTCCCACTAATTGCCACATCGATGGGAGCCCACTTAACACTGAAGGGGTTATAACAGATCTGGGGACACAGGCTGACAGCAACCTCTCCTTCTACCACCACATTGCATTGTGTTTGAGTTGTGTCAAAAGTTTGTACAGGGACTAGTCAAAGGGGGAATTATACTGAATGGTCATCCTGATTAATATGGAATACTGTACAGTGGAATGATCACATCCCTGGACCTGACACCATAATCTATGTAAATGAAAAGCACTTTCTCACAGTAGTGAATACATGGTGACCGAAGAATGGTTCATTGTTTACAGAGGTTCCAAGTTCCTTAACTACAAAACAGTTTTCAGGGGAATGCTGTCAATGTGACAGTTATGAAGGACATCTGGCTTCCAGAAGGATACTGTTATACATTTCTTGAAATTCAGTTTAGTTTTGACACCAGCTGTTAGTTTGTAAAAGCTCACTTGGAGGATGTTGACGTCTTCTGGGAGTTTGTGATGGCACCAACTTTACAATCATCTGTAATCTTGATCAGCCATAAACACTTAACAGTAGCTTTCACATTCAAAAAGAAAATGCCAAAGAGGTGTGGCCTAAGGACTGAACCCTGGGGTACACCACTAGTGGGTTCTGTTTGTGAGTCGATTTGCTACACAATGAGTTACATAGGGATTAAAATTTAGCTGGTTTATCTATGATATCTGAATTTGTGATGGTCTCAAACACCTTTTGAGAGGTTGAAATATACAGAGTGTACTGAATTGCTCTCATCCATTTCTTTAGTAACCTCCTTTTGGAAGTCAACAGGTTAAGTAGGCATGACCTTCCCTTAAATGTGAACAGGTTTGGACTGGGTGTTTAGTTTTCCTATTTCCTTTTTTATTAATTTCATGATGAATCCTTTCTGTAGCCTAATACATGAAGCTGGTCAGCCCTGTGGACTTTAATTACCAGGGTACATTAATGCCACACCTTTGTACAAGAGAATGGCAGTTGCTATCCTGCATTCATCTGCAGCAAAGCCTGTTTGGGAATGACATTGAATAGTCTCTGCAGGGGGTCTGAGAGGTCTAGTTTTAGGCTGGCCAGTAAGTAGTCTGGCATGTTATCTTTCCCCATAGAAGCAGTGTTCTTTGCCTTGGATAGTGCATTGAGAACTTTTTCATTGAAGATTTGAGGGTGTGACGAGGGTGGACAGGATTAGGAATAAGTATATTACAGGGTCAGCCCAGGTTGGAAGGTTTGGAGACAAAGCCAGAGAGGCAAGATTACATTGGTTTGGACATGTGCTGAGGAGAGATGCTGAGTATATTGGGAAAAAGATGCTAAGGATAAAACTACCAGGTAACAGGAAAAGAGGAAGGCCTAAAATAAGGTTTATGGATGTGATGAGAGAGGACATGCAGGTGGTTGGTGTGACAAAGCAAGATGCAGAGGACAGGAAGAAATGGAAACAGGTGAAACACTGTGGTGACCTCTAATGGGAACAGCCGAAAGAAGATGATGATGATGAGGATGATGATTGGAGGGGTATAGATGGAGGTATGAGAACTGACGAAGTTAAACCTACATTTATCTGCAAGTAGATTGGCTATGTTCTCTGGGCAGGAGTGTATAATATTATTTACTATTAGAACTGCACAATGCTTGTCATTGTTTCTAAGGTTTTAATATAATTAAAGAACATTTTGTGATTATCCTTTACCTGGGAGACAATGTGACCTTATATCTGGCTTTGTTTGATTTCAACAGACTTCAGAGATTTTTTTTTTTATGTGCAGTGAGTTTTCTTTTATTTTGTTATAAAGTCTGCTTATAGTTCGGGTTTATCACAGGGGTTTATTTGGCATTGCATTCACACTGGAGGGGGTGCATCTCTGCAGCTATTCACATGTGCATAGAATTTGACTTTAAGGGATTCTACTTAAGGGGTCCAGTCATCAAGTTGGAAGGGGTTGTTGAATTTTTAGCCAGGTTATCTTTCATTTTCAGTATATTAACCCTGGTATTGACAGGGGTTGCTGAATTTAGACAGGTTATCATTCAGTTTCAAAATATTAACCTTGGTATAATCTCCGAATACAGAAACATAGGAGGATGCTTCTCTCTTCATTCATAAGGTGAATGTGACCGATTTGTGGTCTGATTTGATGGGGGGGAGTTACAATTGGTAGGGAGTAGAGCTGTCCTATACTGGTAAGGATCAAGTCCAGGATTTTATCACCTCTGGTTGTGGGGTAGACCAACTCTTCCAAAAAGTTTACTTTAACGATGTCCATAAATTTCTGGGCAGGTGTGCTAGAAGATATATACATCTCTTTCTTAATGGAGGGGTAGATGAATTCCCTTTGGAGAATGATGGTTGGCTTAATGCATAGGGACTTCATATTAGTTAAGCAGGAGTTATGGGCTGAGGATAATATGGGGTGGGGGTCCTAAAATTAGCTGTGATGGGATAAGGAGTCTTGTTAATGGTAAGCTTGATGTGGAGAAGTTCCAGATTGTTATCTTGATTAAAATATTGATTAAATAGCCTAGAGTTGAATTTTGTTTTTTACAAATATGGAAACATCACTATCTTTAATGCATTCTTAAAGTATGGTGGGCCTGAATGTGTGGTAGGAATTGAATCCCTGCATTGATGAGCTGATCACAATGAACCAGGTCTCCATAAAAGCGCATATATCAATGTTGTCTAGGACATGGAGTGCTTCTAGAAAGTGGAGTATTTTGTTTAGTCATAGTGGAAGCTTTGTAGACTGATGTTGCATAAAAAGGCAATATAGGAGTCGACAAAGCATTAGCCAATATATGAAAGCCTTCAGAGGCAGGTGTAGGCCAACCCTGTCAAAGCCATTAGGACTATATATCATCTCCTACCAGGCTGATATATAAATACTGCATCTCCTAAAATGATACCAGAAGCTTAGATAATTGTTGAAATGAATAATCTATTGCTCATATTGTATTACCATTCTTGATGATGGAAAATGCTGCTCCAAGCTAGGTTCATACTTTCTTTGGGCACATATTCTGAGAGCTAGGCCATATCTTTCTTCATATAGTCCACGGAATTATATTCCAAGTGTTTTGCACCCGAGTTTACTATTATGGTATCATATGTGTATTTGTAGTGCAAGAAATTCAGTGCCAACACATTATGGTGAAGTCTGGCACCTGAAAAGCCAGCAACCATGACTCTCTCTTTGCACAGTTTGTTGAGTGGTGCATTAGTGTGTGCCACAATGGAGTAACCTATCATTAGGATGTTGGATGGTGTGGTAGGTATTGCCTTATGGGCTTTTGAATTGAGACACTATGATTCTTTGATGGTTGCTTCAAGGTGGATACTGCCTGTGTTTTGTTTGTGAGGTGTCTGAGGGAACTTCATTTTTGGGTTGCATTTATGAGACCTTTGTGGCTAAGGTAGGTTACTTTTAAGACCCTCAACATATGCATGGCTATGTGTTAGGGCTGATAATTTTAGTGTGGTATTATGTGGTACTGACAACCTGCTTGTGTGTCTTCATGTGAGAGTTTTGCCTCTAATATCATTAAATAACTACATCTCTTACAAACTGTGTCAGTTTTTAAGTAGTGGGTAATTGACAGTAAACATGAGAGAATTGCTACATTGCCTTTGTATGTCCATTTCAATCAAGCTGACTACAGCAATGGTTGGAAAGTGCAAATACAATGGTTGTAGGTGCTTACTAATGTGTGCCAAATGTGTAGTGCCTAT
>NC_056741.1:1684666200-1684768446 GCF_019279795.1 Protopterus annectens
TGCTCAAATCACCATAATCTGTTCTTTTTGACTTTCTCTTCAATTGGAGCCAGAACCTGATCCAGCAGTAGGCAACATAGGCAGTCGCCCCGTGAAGTCTAGGGGCCCCAAAATGTGTAGAATTAAAAAAAAAAAAAAAAATATATATATATATATATATATATATATATATATATATATATATGAAAACACCAATTTCTTTTAAAATCAGACTACGTTCTGATAGTTCACACTGTTATGCTTTGCTGCTGCTTGGCTCGGCTTCCTTGAATTCCACTTGTGCGGGGCGGTTCTACTTTATCTGTGCTATACAAAGCAAGCACCACTAAGCAGGTGCATTGGTCTGCCTCCCCCTCTGCCTGACTGACTTAATAGTTCAGTCTGCTCAGGGTTCAGTGGCAGGTCACACAGGTGTACACACTGGCAGTTAAAACTGTTGTGTTTGTGTGACATTACTGCGCTTTCTCTCCCCACCAGACCAACACAAAGTTAGTCCTCCCTCCACTCCTCACTCGAGAGATGCGTGGCTCACTTTAAAGGAAAAAAAAAATGTTTCAAGGAAGTGATTGACGAAGTCGATTGCTGTCAATGTTGTGGTGCTGGTGGTATGTTAAATATATTATTGCTGTCTTCATGCAGTCAGTTGCAGTCTCTGCAGTTTACTTATCTATTTTTTCCCGGGCAGGAAAGGCACTGGGCAAGGGTCTTGGGTCGAAGGCATTAGCATTTCAAGACTTGCTAAATGTTTTCTTTGTTTTTTTTTTTTTTTAGTGGCATCTAATGCATAC
The DNA here is from genome assembly GCF_019279795.1 of Protopterus annectens. Lineage (NCBI taxonomy): Eukaryota > Metazoa > Chordata > Ceratodontiformes > Protopteridae > Protopterus > Protopterus annectens. The sequence continues at coordinate 1,684,666,989 of NC_056741.1, forward strand.
ATACATGGATCTTTTTTTTTTTTTTTTTTTTTGTTACTAAGATACATTTCATTGTTTATATTAATAAATTAAGAAGTTTAATGTTTAAATCATTTCCCCTACCTAATTTTCCTCTACTCACAGACAAAAAAAGGGATCCTTTGGGGAAATTATTTATTTTGATGTAATTTGGTGCATGTGCATACATGGACAGACTACTGAGGCTGTCATTAGGAAAAATGTTTCATTTTGGTACTTCTGCATACATGGACAAACCACTGAAGGGGTCATTGGAGAAAAAGTTTCATTTTGGTGTTTGAGCATACATGGACAATCTACTTAAAGGAACCTTGGGGGAAATGATTCATTTTTATGTTATTTTTGCTTGTGCATACATGTACAGACCACTGAGAGGGTTGTTAGGGGAAATGTTTCATTTTGCACAAAACAGTGAATGGGTCCTTGGAGAAAAAAATAATTTTGGTGCTTGTGAATACATGAACAAACTACCTAAGGTTTCCTTGGGGGAAATTATTCATTTTGATGAAATGTCATGCTTGTGCATACCTGGACAGACTGCTGAGGGGGGTTGTTTGGGGAAATGTTTCATTTTGTTGCTTGTGCATATATGAGAATTTACTGATGGGATCTTGGGAGTTTGTTTCTTTTGGTGCTTGTGCATACATACATGGATGGACAGACTACTGACGTGGTCTTTGGGGGGACTGTTTCACTTTGGTGCTAGTATACTGCCATTTACTTAACTGCAGTTCATCTATTCTCTTGGTACTCTTTCCATATCACTTACCTACAGTTTGAGTCAATTGATTGTTTGTTTTTGTTTGAATTGCCCATCCTTTAGAATCTGGCTGAGAGACCTGTCAATCACTCCCACAGGACTCCTCTTGCAATTAGTCCCTACCCTCCTTCCCCACTAAGAATGCATAGGACAGAAGTTATATAACGGCCTGTATTCTCTGTTACCTGATTGTTTTCCAGCCCACAACCCCTCCTAAGAGAAACTTCTGCCTCTGACCGCTTCGCTCCCCACCCTGCCCCCAATTTCCACCCACCCCCGGTGGTCTTACTTTTATTAGAAGGACAAACCCCTCCCATCATTTGTACCACCAACCACAACACTACTGCCAAGTGTAACTCCACCATCTTCTCACTACTACCCCTCCTCTTCTACTAACATGAATAAGCATACTATACTTATACTCTTTGCATACCCTCTCCTTGCATATCTTACATCTTACCAGAACTCCATTATACCCCCACTCAACCACTTCCACTGTACAACTATTCACACCATCACCCATGACTCACCCTCACTCTGATCCTCTCCCACCAACTCAAGAACCATCCCTATGCATCCCCCACATATTCTCTCAACTAAAATACTCATACTATATGTATCCCTACAAGTTAACAAAATAACCCTCCCACCACATCTATTACCAACTGCACCCAATCATAAAGTTTCCCTAAAATGCAAACTCTTTCACAAACTGATAAAACTAATAACCTCATGCATATCAAAATGTGCACTCAGTGGAAACATCCACCCCAACCCTGGCCCTTCCATCTCCAACCCCACTTCTAATAATCAGACTAACAACCATAACATCTCCCAAATCCCAACCAGTAGAAAACCAAATGACCTCCCTCTGCTAAGCCTAAATAGCAGAAGTATAACTAACAAAGTCCACAAACTCCATGACACCATAGACTTGTACTACCCTGATATAATCATCCTGACAGAAACCTGGCTAAAACCTCACATTACCAGTGAGCAAATCCTCCCTAATGGTTACAACATACTATGACTAGACAGACTAAACAAGAAAGGAGGTGGCATAGCTATAATATTTAAACAGTATCTAAACATCCAGATCCTAAACTCATCAGCTCCCCAAATTGCCAATGAAGAAATAATATATACCAACCTGAAAAATAAACCAAAATAAAACCATCAACATAATAGGATGCTACTTCCCACCTGGCCAAAATATCCCTCCACTAGAAAACCTCCTCAGCTGGACTACCCACCATCTCTCCCAAGAGACCATAATTTTGGGTGACTTCAATATTGATTGGCAATCCATTTGTGGCAACCATCCAACCCATCATCTAACCCTTCATGGCTTCACCCAACTAGTCTAGTCACCAACCAGAATAAATAAAAACTCCAACAAGCACACTACCCTGGATTGGATACTAGTCAGCAAGATTCCCAGTCCTATATAGCAGGCTACCTATCAGATAGCCTCAGTGATCATTCCCCAACATTCCTACTCAAAAAATACCTGTACCAAGTCAAACCGGTCATCTACTGTCAAATACGTAAAAAACTACACTTTAACCCAATCACATTCATCTCATCCCTAAAAGAATGTAACTGGCACCCTCTAAATTACCTCAGCCTAGATGATGCAGTCCAGTTTTTCAATACTACCTTCCTAAGCATCTTAAATAACCATGCCCCCATAAGACTTACTAGAACCAAAGCCCAACCCTCCCCGTGGCTACAGAAAACCACTAGGTCAGAAATGAAAAACAGAGATAAAACCTAGGAACTCTGGCACAAAACCAAAACCCCCCTCAGCTAGACAGAAATTCCTAGAGCTACGCAATAGAGTCAAAAAGCTAATAAAGCAGGCAAAATCCAATACTACCAGTCTGCCCTCAACTCCTCCCAACACAACCACAAACAATTCTGGACCTCCATAAACTCCATCCTCCACCCAGATAAAATCAATACCCCTCCACCTAACATTCCTCACTCCTCAGAAAATATTGCTACCTCATTCAACACACACTTCACACAAACCGTACTATCACTAGCTAGACAACACAACCCCCCTCCCCTACACCCCACACCATCACCCAGTAATCTCCCCACACTCTTCTCATTTTCTCCCATTCCGACCTCTCATAAGAAAACTCTTAACTAAACTAAAACCCACAAAATTAGCAGTAGACAACCTCCCAAGTGAATTCCTACAAAGTGCAGCTGATGCCCTAGCCTACCTAGTATCAATCTTGATTAACCAATCTCTGTCAGAATGCTATTTCCCTACACTATGGAAAATATCACACATAATTCCTCTCCACAAAGGCGGCCCCTCCACAGAACTAACCAACTACCGCCACATGGCGATTCTTTCTCCACTCTCCAAAATACTAGAGAGATGCATTCACTCTCAAATCTCAGACTACCTCCTTACTAACAACCTCCTTTCTAATACTCAACATGGTTTCCGACCAAACCATAGCACCACCACTGCCTTACTCTCTTTTACTAACATTATCCTTCACCATAAAAACAATGGCCATCTCTCCTCTGCTACTTTCCTAGACCTATCTAAAACATTTGACATGGTCCCACACAAACAACTCATCTCTGTACTCAATAACCTATCCTTCTCTCAATCAGTCACCAACTGGTTTCAGAGTTACCTGTCTGACCACCAGCAATCCCTTGTATGGCAAAATGACATATCTCCCCAACTACCTGTCTCTATTGGTGTTCTCCAAGGATCCATCCTTGGACCCCTACTCTTCTCTATTTTCACCAATAATCTAGCCTCTGCCACCAAACATGGCACATGCATACAATATGCAGATGAGTCAGCCATCATCTGCTCAGCCCAGTCCCTACCTGAACTGCTAAAAGTCACACAGGATGCCTTTTCCTCTGTTGAAAACCGGCTATCCAAAGCCCAGTTAATACTCAACCCAAACAAAACTAAACTATTCATCTTCAAACTCACCAAACATACTCAAAATAACTCTCACTTTAACATCACAGCAAAAGACAACACCACTATCCACTCAACAGATTACACCAAATGGCTAGGAGTTGAAATAGACAACAATCTCAAATTTGACATTCACATATCCATGACCATAAAAAAAGTCCATAAAAACTAGGAGCCTTATACAGAAATAAGCAACTCCTCACCAAAGCAGCTAGGATTTCAGTTGCAAATTCACACCTTATCTCCACCCTACTTTAAGCCTCTCCAATATATACCAACCGAAGGCAATGCGATCTAAATAAACTCGAGATCTGCTACAACAAAATCACCAAATTCGCCACTGGGGCATCCTACCGCAGTTACCACTGTCTCTCACTTACTGAACTTGGCTGGCTAGAACTCCCTCACCTCCTTCAATGGTATCAACACACACTCACCCACAAACTAGTAACCCATCCTCTAAATGGCCCATCACTCCAGAATCTACTCCAACCCTATCTCACAACCAGAACACTACGATCCAGCAACAAAAATCAATTACAGGTTACTAGAGCCAATAACACTGCTGGAGAAGCACTATTCTCTAGAGCTATAGCCAAATTATGGAACACCCTCCCCCCACAATAACCTCTGTACCATCATGCACCCACTTCAAAGCTTTACTTAAAGTGCACCTAAAAACATGCTGGCTAAGCCCTTGTCGCTCTCCCCTCTAACTTCCCCCCACTCCATTTACCTTCTACCCCTCTTCCACCCCACAAACTACCTTTGATTACAACAAGCTCTGATATAACCTCTGTACCATCATGCACCCACGTCAAAGCTTTACTTAAAGCGCACCTAAAAACATGCTGGCTATGCCCTTGTAATTCTCCCCTCTAACTTCTCCCACTCCATCTAACCTCTACATCTCTTCCACCCCACAAAACACCTTTGATTATAACAAGCTCTGATACTTCCATGCCTATCTACTTATTATACGGCAGTAACTTCTCATTGTAACAATTGTTAATATCTGCTATGACTTCGTGGATGTAACAGATGCTAGTTATCTACTGAATGTACTATGTTCTTCATCTGTAACTATGTTTGTAATATTTTAATTGCTGGGATTCTTCATCTGTAACTATGTCTGTAATATTTTAATTTGTGGAACTTTTCTTCCCGGGCCTCCATTGAAAATGGACCTGCGTCCAGTCGGACATTCCCTGTCAACAAATGTAAATAAATAAATCATAGTTGGATGGAGAGACTATTGAAAAGATTGTGAAGGAGGAGTATTAATGTTGGTGCTTACATCCATGGATGGACAGACTACTGGAAGGATTGTTGGGAGGTGTTTCATTTTTGAACTTGGGCATACAGAGTCACTCGAGGAAATGTTTCATTTTCGTGTTTGTGCATGCATGAATAGAGTGCTAAAGGGATCTTTGGGAGAAATACTTAATTGTTATATCATTTTGGTGCTTGTTTATAATTGGACAGCCTACTGAAGCCTGAAGGGTAATTTGGGGAAAATGTTTCATTTTGATATAATTTGGTGATTGCTTGCACACATGGACAGACTTCTGAAGAGGTCCTTACAGTTCAGTAAGTCATTCTTGCCTCCAACCCAGTAGGGAGTTTTCCTTCCTTGCACCTGTGTTTCAGGAATTTCTTATCTGTAATTTTCCTTGAAGCTTGTACTAGACACAGTTTGATGCATACATTTCTGTTTGGTAAAGTACACATATTAAAGGGTTAAAGTGTTATCAGCTAGAATCAAATAAAATGGCATTCATCTGTAATGTAACGTGAATGCTCAGGGTTTGGTACAGCTTGAGAAAAATGCTGAAAAGGATAACTCCTTAAAAAAGGCATTCAGCTGAATGTCCAGTGTCTAGTACAAGCTTCAAGGAAAATTACAGATAAAATTCCTTAAACACAGGTGCAAGGAAGGAAAACTCCCTACTGGGTTGGAGGCAAGAATGACTTATTGAACTGTCACATAATTCACCTTGAAACAGAACACAAAGTAGCTTAACAACAGGCTGTATGACATCAGAAAATACCAAAGTAACAGACTGCAAATTCCAAAGGTATTAAACAACAACATACTGTTCCCATGAACAAGATCCAGATGGTATAGAAGAACACATAAAAAGGACACTAAAAGTGTATGATGTTAGATCTGATTTCTTATTAGATCTGAGTACTGGAGATCATCAACTGTATTGTATGAAAAGCAAATCTGAGACAGTAAACTCTGCGAACTGTACAGTATTGTACATATCATCTGATATACAGACAATTTAGCAGTTCTGCTCAAGAAAGTTAACAATATACTGCGAAAAGGTTATAGTCTGCAAAGTTTATGTGCACTAACCAGACTTTGTTTTTGCAAGGCACTAAAACAGCAGCTAATCAGATTTTGGTTTCAGCATTATTACTAGGCACCAACACAGAACTGCAGTTGGCAGTATCAGTAAGTAGAAGATAAAACAAGACTGTCATCATTCATTTTAAATAACTTTTCAGATAGATTACTGAAAGCGTCCTTATGAAAAATGTTTTATTTTGGTCCTTTTGCATAAATGTACAAACTAGTGAAGGGATATCTGTGGGAAATGATTCATTTTGATGTCATTTGGTGCATGTGCATATACATGCACATACCACTGAAGGGGTCATTTGGTTAAATGATTCATTTTGATGTCATTTGCTCTTTATGTGCATACAAGGACAGGCTACTGAACAGGTCATTTAGGAAAATGTTTCATTTTGGTGTTTTTGTATACGGGGACAAACTGCTTCTAGGAACCCTGGGGAAATGATTCATTTTGATGTAATTTGCTTTTTGTGCATACATGGATAGACTACTGAGGGTAGTGGTCATTAGGGGAACTGTTTCATTTTGATGGGTGTGCATACATGGGAAACTACTGAAGTGGTCTTTGGGGGGATGTTTCATTTTGGTGCTTTTGCATACATACATGGATGGACAGACAACTGGAGGGGTCTTGGGGGATTTATGTTGTTGCTTGTGCATACATACATGGACAAACAGACTTTTGAAGAGATCATGGGGGATGCTTGTGTTATTTTGGTGCTTGTGCATGCAAACATGAATGGACAGACTACTGGATAGGTATTTGGGGGGCTTTTTCATTTTGGTGCTTGTGCATTTGCACATGGATAGACAGCCTACTGAAGGGATTATTGTGAGGGTGTTTCATTTTGCTGCCTGTGCATACATACATGTATGGGCAGACTACTGAAGGGGTGTTAGGGATCTGTTTCATTTTTGTGCTTGTGCATACATACATGGAAGACAGAATACTGAAGGGATCTTTGGGTGAGATGTTTCATTTTGATGCTTGTGTATACATACATACATACATACATGCATACATGGATGCACAGACTACTGAAGGGTCTTGGGTATGCTTCATTTTGCTACTTGTGAATACATAAATGGACAGACTAGTGAAGGGGTTGTTGGAGGAAATGTTTAATTTTGTTGCTTGTGTATACATGGACAGACTACTGAAGGGGTCTTTGAGGGAAATGATTCATGTTGATGTCATTTGGTACTTGTGTGCATATATGGGTAAACTGCTAAAAGGATCTATAGGAGAAATGCTTCATTTTGTGCCATTTTGGTACTTGTGCATGCATGGAGAGTCTTCTGAAGGGATGTTTCATTTTGATGTAATTTGGTTCTTGTGTGCATATACATACAGACTACTGAAGCCTGCAGTGGTAATTTGGGGAAATGTTTAATTTTGATGTAATTTAGTGCTTTTGTGAATACATGTACAGACATCTGAAGCCTGAAGGGGTATTTGTGTGAAATATTTCATTTTGATGTCATTTGTTGCTTGGGTGCATACATTGACAGACTACTGAAAGGGTCTTTGAGGGAAATGATTTGTTTTGATGTCATGTTTGTACTAGTGTACACATGGATGGGCTACTGAAGGGGTCATTGGGGAAATTATTCATTTTGATGTCATTCGGTGCTCGTGCATATATGGACAGTCTACTGATGGGGTTGTTAGGGGAAGTATGTGCATGTGAAGTATGTGTATGTGAATCTCTGCAGGGGAATGGCTGGTTTCAGATGATTATGTGTGTTTGAGTGTGTCTGTGTGTGTGTGTGTGTGTGTGTGTGTGTGTGTGTGTGTGTGTGTGTGTGTGTGTGTGTGTGTGTGTGTGTGTTTGTGTGTGTGTGTGTCTGCAGTGGAATGACTGATCTTGGATAATTGTATATGTGTCTGGGGGTGATTGCAGTAGGGGATTAGGTAGGGAATGGATAGTGTGTATATGTGTGTGTGTGTGTGTGTGTGTGTGTGTGTGTGTGTGTGTGTGTGTGTGTGTGTGTGTGTGTGTGTATGTGTGTGTGTGTGTGTGTGTGTGTGTGTGTGTGTGTACATATTTGTGTGTATGGAACTGTCTGCACTTACACAGGGGAGTGACCAAGGGGGATTTCTGTGTCAACATGTTGCATAGGCTGCCAGTAGTTATATTGTCCCTCTCCAAAACACTTTTTTAAGGTACTATCCTCTCTGTATGTTACTTTCTGCTAATTGCTATTGGATTAAATTCGTTTTCCATCAAATTAGTTTGCAGCCATGGGGGGATACTTTCTAGTTCACCAAAGTGTGAATCCTAGAAGTATATATTTATATGTGTGTGTATGTGTGACTGGATATATATATATATTTGTGTGTGTGTGTGTGTGTGTGTGTGTGTGTGTGTGTGTGTGTGTGTGTGTGTGTGTGTGTGTGTGTGTGTGTGTGTGTGTGTGTGTGTGGGCATGTGCAGTAATTACTTTAATTACTTAATAATTAATATCTAATTTAATTACAGCAATTTAATTTAAGACATTTTTGGGGAGGGGGTATGATGATACTGTGATGTCATGTGACAGGGGGGCTTCAGTCCAGTGTCCTGCCTAGGGCCTCATATGACCCTGATCTGGCTTGGATTGGAGCTACCTGTGCTTCTGCTGTGATGCTATCATTTCGTCTCTCCCACAGTAAGAATACAATCACTCATCTCAGGTACTTCACCTTCATCACCGTTAAACTCCAATAACAGCTTATGCTATTGCATTGCAGCACTGCAGCCCCCCAGCTATACAATGAAGATAGCTGCGAGTCCCAGAACTGCGCATGCATGATCCATGAGTTCCTATCCTGACTGCTGTTTAACCAGTCCAGATCAGAACTGCACATGCGTGCTCATCTGGAGTGTCATTTCACCAATCCAGATTACAAAGAGAGGCATCTGTACACCAATGCCCAGAGATCTATGCAGTTACAAACCACATAGACTGGAAGGAGATTGGACTGCAACATCTCCAGTCATGTACATAAAAACTCAGACCACAACATCCACTGATTGGCTCCCAGAAGGAAGGGAATTTGGCACTCCATTCACTGCTGCAAGGAATATACAGGTACGGCATCTCAGGGAAAGAGTTGTGTGTGTGTGTGTGTGTGTGTGTGTGTGTGTGTGTGTGTGTGTGTGTGTGTGTGTGTGTGTGTATGAAATGCCCCAGTTAAATATACCAGGTGGCTAGAGTTACTCAGGCTTAAACCCTGTCCCTTGGGTAGAGGTAGCAAGAGCCTGAATTCCCTACCCACCACCACTTGTGAAAACCGCTGAGATTTTTGCCTCATATTTTTGTTCTGTTTTGTTCCTCATAAAATCTGTGGTTTTCTGGATTTTTGTAATCAGTGAATGACAGGCATTTGAATTTCAGATTTCAACCTTTTATTCTAGCAATTTTCTAAGTTTAAAAGATCAATATTTGAAAAGTTTCCCTATTTTTGGGGCTGTATTCCCCCACTATTGGCTTTGTCCAGGTTTTTTTGTGCTAAGAGGTTGAGAGCTATGGTGAGAACTGAATTCACTGAATATGTTTGGGGGCTGTATTCCCCCATTATTTGCTTTGTCCAAGTGTTTTGTGCTAAGAGGTTGAGAGCTATGGTGAGAACTGAATTCACTAAATGATAGCCTTTTAAGTTTCAGTCTTTCCAACTTTCAAGAAACAGCTGATTTGGCATAGTGATATGTTGCTCTGACTGTAATGCACAGGATCCTGGGTTCAATACTTGGCAGTAAAAAGCATGGTGGTAGCACATTTTATTCTAGCAACTTTCCAAGATTATGCAAGCAATGTTTAAAATCTGTCCCTGGTTTTTGCCCCACCCCCAAATAAATGTTGGCTTTTTCCAGATTTCTTTTGCTGCAAAGTTGAGAGATACAGTTGAGTGTCGAGTGCATTTTACAAGTAGCTGAGAGCCTCAGGGGAAAAGATTTTTAGTGCTGCTTATACAGAGTCTGCTTGCATTATTAATAGCATGACATGTTTAATAGTTGCTTTTGATGCAGAAGGCTGTGGGTTCTACTCCCACAGTATTTAGACGCATTTTTGATACTGTACTGTTCATAAGTTCATAGGTTCATAGGTTGGTATTAGGCTATCGGCCCTTGGGCCTATACAAGCCTAGCCATAACAATTCCCTGGCTATTTCTTTCCACACTATTTGCTTCCCTGGACCCCAGTCTAGCAGGGCGACTGATGTGATCCCTGGGATGAATTTCCTTTCTCCCATCCAATCATCAAGGTTCCCTTCGAAGAGGGCCAAAGAGGTGCTCTGCTTGACATGTATGGGCAGTCTATTCCAGAGTCTGGGAAGTCTCTGTGTCAGGAACCTATGCCTCCAGCATGTTTTGCTTATTGTGATGACAAGGTTTAGATCCCTGGAGCATTTGGCTCTGAGGGATTGGGATTTTTATAAGTGTAGCATATTCAACAGCTCTGGGTTTGACATGGCCTTGTATGTTAAGAAGAGATTGCCTCAGAGTAGACGATATGCGACAGAGTATAGCTGGATTTTTTTAAGGCGGTCAGCATAGTCCATCTGCTTTAGGCCTGTGATTCTTTTAGTGAGGTATTTTTGCGACCTTTCCAGTTGTTGTAGATGTCTTGAGAGGTTCATACCAAATGGGGCATTGTATTCTATAATGGGTCTAATGAGGGATGAGTACAGTGGGATGATGACGTCCTTTTTTCTGGATGAAAACCCTTAGTGATGAGGTGTGCCACATAGAAGGATTTCCTGACTGTTGTGGTGATGTGGTTATTGAAGTTGAGACCACTGTCCACCTGTGTCCCTAAGTCTCTTATCACACTTTTGGTGTTTAGTGCACTGCCACCTATGTGGTAATTCACGGGTACATGTTTTTCCCCAAAGGGGATAACTATACATTTTTTGGCATTGAGCTTGAGCCCATGGCTCTGGCACCAAGCATCTGTTTCTGTAAGGCCCTTTTGTAGAGTATCAACATCATTTGGGGATTCAGTAATGGCTGGATAAACAACGTTCTCAGTAGAAAAACCACTTTAATGTGAAGAGCAAAGCTTTTGGATAAAATCCTTTATCAATACTGAAAATACAAATGCAAATGCAGAGTATAAATAGGTCTAAAAAAGTCATATGACCGGCAGCCAAGGAGTCACATGACCCAATCAATAAAACAAAACATATAAAAATAAATAAATATGCAGAGCTAAAGGATGATGCAACAGCATAATGCATATATAAAAATAAAAAAACATTAAGAAAGGCAAGAATGTATATTTTTAAAGAAATATACTTTTATACCTAAAGATAAAATATACACTCATATGCATAAAGAGAAAAATCTCATAATCTAGATCTACTCATTCTGACCAAAAAGAATAGCACTGTCAGCCTTAAACCTATTTTGGTCAGAATGAGTAGATCTAGATTATGAGATTTTTCTCTTTATGTATATGAGTGTATATTTTATCTTTAGGTATAAAAGTATATTTCTTTAAAAATATACATTCTTGCCTTTCTTAATGTTTTTTATTTTTATATATGCATTATGCTGTTGCATCATCCTTTAGCTCTGCATATTTATTTATTTTATATGTTTTGTTTTATTGATTGGGTCATGTGACTCCTTGGCTGCCGGTCATATGACTTTTTTAGACCTATTTATACTCTGCATTTGCATTTGTATTTTCAGTATTGATAAAGGATTTTATCCGAAAGCTTTGCTCTTCACATTAAAGTGGTTTTTCTACTGAGAATGTTGTTTGTCCTGCTGGACCTCTTGGCTTTTGCGTTTGGACATTTGATTCAGTAATGGCTCCCAGTTTGCAGTGATCTGCGAACTTTGGGAGTCCCTTAGTGCTGGCCTGTACTTCAGAGAAATAGATGTCAAACAAGAGATGTCCCGGGACTGAACGCTGAAGTACTCCACTTGTCACTTGTCTGGAGCTGGATATGGAGTCAGCTACTTTTATGTGGGTTCTGGCAGTAAGCCAGTTGGCAACCCATCGAGTGATGTAGGGATTAATGCCCAGCTTAGTAAGTTTATCTATGATTCCAGAGTGGGTTATGGTGTCAAAGGCCTTGGTGAGGTCCTGATAGGCTGTGTGGACTGCCTTATCCTCGTCCACGGCCCAGGAGACTAATTTGTAGAAGTCAATCAGGTTCAGGAGACAAGATCAGTCCTTTATAAACCCAAACTGGGTGGGGTCCAGTGTTTTAAGGTTGCCAATGTCTTTGTATGTAAGTTCCATGATAACACGTTCCATGGTCTTGCAGATCAGGCTCGTCAGACTGATGGAGCTGTAGTTCCCGGGATCCAAGGTGGATCCCCCTTTGTGGAGTGGGATAACTGTAGCTGTGCACCACTCAGTGGGCATGAAGTCTGAGGTGAGGGTATGATTAAACATGACACTTAAGTGAGGTGCCAGTTCATTTTGTAGTTCATGTAGTACACAGCCTGGGATGTCATCTGGTCCTATGGATGCTGTATTCTTAGAACTGGAGAGTGCATTTTTTACCTGTCTGGCCGTTATTACCAGAATTTGGCAATCTTCTGGTATTAGGATGGGCCATGTAGGGGGTGAGAGTGGGGTGAAGTTGGCACTGAATCGATTTGCCAGGATATTGGCAATATCCTTGGGATCAGTATATTTAATGCCATTCTGTTGTAGCTCAGAGCAGATCTTTGCATTGTCATTTAAATTCTTGACATAGTTATAGAATGCCTTGTGGTTGTCTTTGGAATCTTTGGCAATTTTATTTTCGTAACTAGCTTTGGAGGATTTTATGAGGGATCTCAGCTTCTTACTGAGGCTGGTAAGGGAGTTTTTTGCATCCTGAGATTTTCCTCTTTTCTGCAATAGTTTCTTCCTTTTGTTGTAAAGTTTGTTTATGGCAGGGGACCACCAGATTGGCTTCCTTTTTTGGAGGAGAACATCTTGGTTCTTTTTGGGATGGCACGATTCAGGCATGAGTGGATGTGCTCGTACAGTGCCTTAGTGTAGGACTCAGCAGTCGAACTTTCAGTTCCCGTCTGCATGGGTGTCATGAAGTTTGCAACTTCTGACTTGAGTAGCATGAAGTTGGCTTTGAAGAAGTTTTTTATGGAGGTTTCATTACTCTGGGGGGGTGAGATGTGGATGTTAAGGGTGATTAGCTTCTGGTCTGACCATCCACCCCCTTTAAAAGTACAACTGTGTTGTACTTTTAAAGGGGGTGGATGCTGCAGTCCTGAGAATGTCCTCTTTGATGGAGATACGTAGTAACTATGAGCCTATTATCAGTTTACCATTCATTCCCTATTGCAATATTACTAGCTTATCATTTTTTTAATGTAACATAGGCAATTTAGCCCTCAAAGGCACCAGGTATTTTTTGTAGATGAAACAAGTTGTTTGCTAGGAGCAACCTCCTCATTAGTTACAGATCTCTATAATGTGGAATTATTTAGATGACTTTTACTTCTGCAGAGATTGTGCATATTTACTGATACTGGTGGACTGTAGAAGTTTGAGTAGACTTTTATGATGTAAATATCCTGAACTGGGCAGTTTTGTCATTATTGGTGCATGCATTTTGTTTCATTGTTTACTGGAAAAATGTTCAAAACAATAAATTTAAAACACCATCTAACAACTGTACTGTATTATACAAGGAATATAATTTAATACAATCAGGCAGGTGTTTATTGATTATCTGATTAGCTCAGGTACGCCTCCTCCCAGTTCTTGGTTGGATGTGTTTGATTAGGAACCAGTTAAATTAACTGTCTACAAGTACAAACTTTTTTTGTTACTCAATATTTTCACTGATTGAGTCTGAATGCTACTAAAAGTGATGAAGCCAGATTGAAACAATCACTTCACTTAAATCTTAATTTCTTTGGGGGTTACTTATTGTTCACACCTAGGGAGCTAAGTCCGTCATGTAGGACTTCTGCCGCACAATTCTCCCGGCTGAACTGTACCTCTCAACTGTTCAGATTTTCGCAGAATGATAAGATTTTTGCTTCTTATTTTTGATATGTTCCTCAAAAAAAATGTGGTTTTCTGGCAAATCATTTAGGACTGAAGTCACTTAATAATGAAAGACATTGAGTTTCAGACTTCATACTCTTCAGAAAAATGCATGTTAAAGCAAGACCTTTTATTCTATCAACTAAGTTTATACAAGTGCAATTTCTAGTACTGTTTGTTTGTTCCCCTAATATATTTGGTCTTGTCCAGATTTTCTGCATTAAGAGGTTGAGAGCTATGTGCAAATTAATCACTTTATAGAATTAGGTATATCCAGACATCTCAACTGTCCCCGATTTTGGCTCAAAATGTTGCTCTCCCCTAATAATCCTTAATAATTTTGGAAGAATCTTGGAGGGTTTACAATTAATAAATAATTGTAATGATCAGAGTTACAGATTACTTTTACTTTAGAAATGCATGTAGATTCTCTTATTTTGTCGGCTGGTCAACTTAACAGTACTAATATTAAAAAAAAGTGTCACTTCTTTGACAGGCTCCCAGCTGTTTGTGTGGCTATTTTATATTTTTACATCACAGTTTTAGTCCATTTTTCATAAAATTGTGTTTTTCTGGCAAATTAGTGGCAAATCATTAAAGATTGAAGTTAGAAAATTATGAGAGACATTTGAGCTTCAGATTTCATACCCTTCAGAAAATTCATACTAATGCAAGAACTACTATTCTATCATCTTTCTAAGTTTATAAGAACAATATTTAAAAATTGTCCTTATTTTTGGGCCTCTGTCCCATTTCTATTTATGGCTTTTTTCAGATTTCTTGCTCTGAGGTTGAGAGGTATGACAAATGTGTCAGGGCCATCACAGTCAGCCAGAGACATTTCAAATTGTGACATATTTATTGTACCCCAATCCCCCATGTAGTGACTCTGGATGTGTCCAAGCAAGGCGTGGAGCAGTTATGCAGTGAAAGTGTGCAAAGTATCCCCCCATCCAAGGTAAACACAAGTACTACAGTGGCTTTTCATCTGTCCTTGATTTTGCAGAATGTTCTGGTTTTCTGTCATATCTTTATACTGTTGATTTATGCTTATTATTTAGAACATGCATGTTGTTGCAGTGTCTGTTGCTCTGTGTTTTAGTAACAATGCTTTAGTGACCGTCAGGCAAGCTTGTCTGAGATTGTAAGATGCAAGTAAGCTTTAATAAGCATACTGTTAAAGAATTATCAACATTGAAAGCCTTTTGTTGTTGCCATATAGATAATATTTACATAACTAGATAACGTATAAGCCTTAGGTACTGAAATACATATGACAGTATTTGTAATAAAGGACAGGATTACAGTATTTTCAGAAGTACATTACATTTGTTGGAGACTTGCAGTTATCTTTACAGGCTTTACCCGTAAGCTAAACAGAATGCCAATCTATCATGGGTGGTCCATAACCTGTGCAGTAATCCTTTAAGCAATTTATCTTGAGCTTGTTTGTTGTTTGCTGTTCATGTTTTACTTTGATTGTGTTTTCCCCATGATAGTTGTTGTCAGGCACCAGGTCTTTTTTGGATAAGAAACACTTTTACAAGTGGGGGTAATTGGTATCTCAGAGATTGCTACTTTCAGCATGTTACTTGGTACTTTTATAAAGCTAAAAATACATTATAATTAGAACTGCAGTACAAGGAGAAGTGGTTTGAGTTGAGTGTTGCTTGTTTTTTTATACTTGAGTTTGACTGGCATTCCAGTAATGTATTTAAAAAGTAATTTATTTTTTCATGCCTCACAACCTATTTGTTTCCATCTAGATATTAAGTAAGCTGTCATGCAGCCAATGCATTGAAATATTTTTTTCTTCTCCACTTAATTTTGTCTTGATTGGACTCTCATAATGACGGTTTGACACCCAGGGCAGTATATTTAATTAAAGTCCCAGTTTTTGTGGTTTTGAGCATAGCTCCACACCTTTCTGGTTGGCCACTCCCCTTATCATTGACTCCCCCCACCCACTCAGCTGTCTCCTGCAGCCCTCCTTAGATATGAAGTTACCAGTTGCCACTGCTAAGCTTGTTGAACTGCTCTGCCTTCACTGCCCCAGTTACTGTATCATATACTAGTGCTAATCACATCATTGTTTTGTACACCTTACCTTTCTTAAGCTTCTTTGTCATTCTTCGTCACACATCTCTGACACTGTTCAGCTGCACAGCCACCCCTCTCAGATACTTCAGATATTCTTCTCTTTTCACTTCTGTCAGAATTTTAGCTTCTTCTGATTTCCCCATTTACTGCCATTACAACTTTCTTGTCAGTTTCATCCCTTGTGCTTTCAGTTTTGTATTCTATTCCCTTATCATTTGCTGAAGTTCTTTTTCAGAGTCTGCCTATAATGCCACATTGTATTCATACAGAAGCTTTATTGATCTGTCTTTTCCTTCCTGTTTAGTAAGATAGTGTATCTCCAGTATAAACAGCAGTGGGCTCAGAGTTGGACCCTGAAGCACACCCACCCTCACTGGAAATCCCTTTGTGAGTCCAAAAATTGTTTGTCCTTGTGTCATTGGGTCCTTGTGCATTTATTTATTTATTGACATTTGGTGACCAGGAATGTCTGACTGCAAAATTAACCTATTTTCAGCAGAGGCCCAGGGAGAAAAGCTCCAGCAATTACGACATGCTTACACTTTAACAATTAAAAAGTAGAAATAGTAGAATTGATATGATAGAAACATACAAAGTAAAACTGATTTTGTAAACAGTAGAACATTGTAAAAGTTGTAGTTGCCAAATTAATTGTTGTTATTGATATAAATTACCGGTACAGTATCAAAGAGCAGTATACAAAAATAAAACATCTGGAAGATAAAGCTGCTTACAGTTTAAGGATAGGAAATTAGAACATAGAAAACAGAAAACAGAAGTCACTAAATAGTACTGGCTAAAAAGATGGTTGGCATATTGAGTGAAATGTTGGCTATATGCATGCATTGTGATATAGATCAGTAATAATAGTTTCTTAGTGATTTACTGAGATTTTGCCTTAGTAGCAGGCAGGGGGAGAGATAGAAGAGATAGGAGGACTATGGAGATGAGGAGAATGGAGATATAATAAGAGAGGATAGTTAGGGAGGGAAAAGGAAGAGGTAGGATAAAGGAAAGAGAGGAGGTAATGAAGTCAGGTAGTAAGAAGATGTGAGGAGTGTGCATGATAAAGGGGAAATTGAGAGAGGGGTGAATGAGACTGGCAAATGGGAGGTAGGAAGATGAGATTATTTACAGTGGAAGATAAGTAGAAGAAGGAAAGTTAAAGGGGAATTGAGGAGTTTAACTTTTTTGGCAAGGAGAGTTAAAAAGGTAGCATTTTAGTGAGAGCTTAAAATTCTTAAGACAATCTATGAGACAATTTATATCACTGATAACTGTCAGTAAGGTGCTTCATAGTTTTGGAATAGCATAGGAGTAAAGACAATGGCCGGCTGTTTGTTAGGTCTGTGTACAGTTATAAGTTGTTTGATTTTGGAATGGAGAGGTCTGGTGGAGATGTAGGAATGTAGAATAGGTTGTTTTAAGGCAGGGCATAGCCTAATTCTAGCCAAATTCTACTAATGTTTCCATGAATTTGAACCATTAGTGAACTGCACAAATGAGCTTTCTTGGGACCTTGCTGTATGCTTTCTTCAAGTCTAGGAATGCCTTGCTGGACTCTTTCTTCATCTCAAGCTTCTTCTCAACTATCTGTCTCACTGTAAACATTGAATCAGTTGTACTGCATCCTGAACTGAATGTGAACTGTTCACCTTTCATTTTAATTTCTTTAGTCATTTATCAATTGCCCTCTCCAGAACTTTCATGCAGTGTGACAGCAGTTTGATACCACTGTAATGCCCTAAATACAAAATAGAGTAACCTATGGGAGGACACAGATTGTACTCTCGAGCTTCAGTTCCCGAGGTTCAGTCCATCGACAATCAAAGCTCTTACATAGAAAAATCACTGTTAGTGAGTTCTGACGGCAGTGTTTGCCTTTTTGGGGGGGAATTTCCCCCTCCTTCAAGTTAGCGCAACTATGGAGTTGGTATATGTAAGTTCAGGGGGTACAGTTCAGGAATCATGATCCTCAGTGTATTCAGTTTCCTCCACTCATAATATATTCTGTAAAACATGGACCCAGCCATATGGAATAACCTTCCCAGTTTAGTAAAATGTAATCAAACTGTAAAGTCTTTCAAAATTGCTGTTGTAGACCACTGATAAAAAGAGGCATACGGTACTTGTTTTCTTGAGGGAGGTTAGCAGATAATAATTTTAAATAATCCTATATTTTTCACTAAATATATCCAAGAAGAACTTATACAATTATTAGTGTGCTATTTTGCATTACTGATGCATTGCTATTTTGAGTTATTAATGTATGTATTCATGTTCCAGCATTGTTGTTGCTGCTAATTATTTGTTCATTTGTTAATGTGTATTGCTCCCAAGTCATGGCTGAAAGGAGGCAGCAGACTATCTCACCTGTCCATTTAGCAAATAAATATATAGATAGATAAATATAGATATAGATATAGATATCAATGCAGATATAGATAGACAGAAATAGATAGAGATATAAAGATACAGAGCTATAGATATCTAGGTCCCTATCAGATTGCTTGAAGTTTCAAAATGTCGAAAGTCATATGGTTGGGAGCATATGATCAAAGTTTTGAAACTTCAAACATTTTATATGGAGATCACGGAACAGCATGGAATGGAAAATTTACCCCTTTCCACAATATAGTGCGATCATGGAGCTGGTATATTTAATGAGCAGGGGGTATGGGGGCACAGCCATCCACATGGGGGGTGCAGGGGGGTAGTCCCCCTGCAAAAATGTTGCAAATAGAATTTTTTTTTTTTTTTTAATGTTTGAAGTTCGGAAACTTTGATCATATGGTCTCAGCCATATGAACTTCAACACTTTGGAACCTTGATAATCTAACATAGATCCAGATATCTATATATCTATATACAGGTATACTAACTTTTAGAAAAACACCCAGACATCGACATTGACAAAGTTTACCAGAAAAGGTAGACTTTGCAAACATCGGCATACTACTACTAATGTGCCAAGCAATAATCTCAGAGCATCCAAAAATGACATTAAAAAAGCGCAATAAAACATAATTTTTTGCAGGGGTAAGCCTCCCTGCACCACCGATACTCTCTGCTAGTTATATATGCTAACCTTGAGATCGCACAGTGTCAGGGTTCACTACTCTTAGAATTATGTGATCTCACAGACCTGTCAATCATCTGGTTAGCTGACCAAATTGTGTCAGCTAAGCAGATGCAGATCAATTATAGAGTCAAAAAAATTGAATTGATTCATTTGTTGCATGTGCATATTCCTGGAAAACTTCACTTTCTCTTGCTGTCTGTAGGTGTTATACTTCCCCACTGACTACAGAGACACACACCCACGTAAGAATACATTTACTAATACAATTTTAGCTCTGCCCAGGAAGGAAAATCATTTCAACCTACCCACTTGTGCTGAAACTGTCTGTTACTCCTTTTGTAGAAGTCGTTCTGTGCTGCTTTCTTTCTGGATGTTGTTTAGGCTGCTAAGTTTCATTGAAAAAACTGTAATCATCTCCTGCAATTGTTACCTTTTATGCTTATGATTGATTTTTATTGGTGTGTGCCTTGAACACATCATTGTAGTATTTGTTGACTATTGCTGTGTCTTTACTGTTGGCTGTCTAATTAGCTGTATGTGCATCTGCCTTGTTACATATGTATTTTACCTATAAACGTGAAAAATGTGAATCTGTTCTGTCACTGCTAACAACAGCTGAAATGTGTGTGTTCTGTGAGTACCCTGAGTTTATATACACTACAGCCACAATGAGAAGTGTAAATATATTTAATAATAATAATAATAAAAGAACATGAAAATACTAAATATCTATTTATAGTAAACACCAGAGTTTCTGTCATAGGGAATATTAAAAATAACTCAGATGGAACGTTTCACACAGTTATAGAAAAACAGTATTTAGCTGGTCTCTTTATCCATTGCTGATTGACTCATAGCATTAATGTTCCTATGTACTGAAAAGAGTAAGGCAAGATGAGTGAGTGGTCCTTATTGTCTGATCCAAGACAGAATACAGAATGCTGCTGAGACTTCAATCTCCTCTAATGTTAAAACACTATATCTGTATAGAATGACATCACATATATCTGGTCATCTGACTCTGTTTCCTGCACTATAATCCATCACTAGAAACTATCAGGGTTTAGCACTATTGTGCTACAATACACACAGTTAGATGTCGTGCAGCTGCTGGAAGTCATAAAATCAGAAACCCATTCCACTCTTCCTACAGGAGCTATAACCTATTCACTAGCACAGACATTGCATCTCTGGCTCCATTCAAAACTGTGGGGTAACATTTATGTGGCTTAACCCATGGAGTTATTTAATTTCAAGAATATTTTGCAAAGTCAGGTGAATTACGATTAACCTCTTCACGTCTAGTATATACTGTTACAATGTCTTCATTTAAGCAGCTACAATAATGCATGTACATCTCTTTTCCTTCCAGCAGAGCACACTGTTGATACATTTTAACACAAGCAAACCTCACAAATACATTTTCAGCACAAGCGTCTCTACAAATCAATTTGATATATGACTGACATATAATTATTTACAAAATTCCAGCTAGCTGTGCTGGCATATGTTACAAATCCACTGCCCTTTTTTACATGGCTGATTCGACTAATGAGGAACCATTCCATTATACCCACCAACAGCCTTGTCAACTCTTGATAGATGACAAAATCACCACCTCCACCAATACTGCTCCCAAAGAGTACCAGTGCACCAGATGCCAAGTCAGAGCTACATTGTGCGGAAAGCTGAGGTAGAGCAGTGGCTGTGGAGGCAGCACTGACAGCTTGGGACCCTGAAGTACTAGGTGTTGGTAATGCAACCTGTGGAGGGATCCACAATGCCCAGTCTACTTCTTTGTGCTGCATGTCAGTTTTTGTAAGAAACCCATGACAACAGAGCATTTTTAAGACATATAAAATATCCCCCCTCAAAAATTAAAAAAAAAAAATTGAGAGGGAAGAGGTGGGGTGAGAAAAAAACTGAAAAAGAGTTAAATCCATGGCATGTCCTATGACTATATAATTTCAGAAAATAAACAGTTATGATTATCCAGTCTACACATGTTTACCACATCCAAGTATGATGGGAAGGTCTTACTCTGTTGTACCATTAATCAATTGCACTGCTATGGTATCATAAATACAAGTATCTATTTCAGCATTGCTGTATTACAATTACATCAAATTACAACACTTATTCTGCTTACAGTAAGACCTGAAACATGAGTAGCCCGTGCCTCTCTGAGGCAAGTTAACCTGCCTTGGTGTGCCTCACAGTTTACTGCAATGTCTTTAGCAGCTGTACAACACAGAAGAGACATGAAGCATATTGAATAACAACCTTGGCTTTGTAATGTATTCTATATAATTTAATACAGATGGGTCAGTATATTTGCACATCTGAGGGATATCAACAATTCTAAACTCATCCTCCCATTGGTTAAGAAGGTCCTTCTTGCACCATTTCAGGTGACTATAGTGGTCATGACAATTCACTGGGATGCCAGTTGCACTGGAGAAAGCCTTGGCTAACTTGTTTCAAGCTTCAGCTTTATACTGAGACACATTATAGTCCCCCCTACAGCAGCCTATGACTGTAACACTTCATGAGGGGTGCCACAAAAATGCTGGACTCCTCAATACTGTGGCTCTGTGCTCTAAATCTAGCACCATCATCTCTTGTGCCAGCCATGCCTGCAAAAGTCAAGCAGCAACTCTAAGTATGAACTGGCACCAAAATCCATTCTTGCATTTAACAGTCACTGTGCAAACACATACAACTATGCCAAGGGTATTTGCATGATAAAAAGTACAGAGAGACATTTCAAAGAAGAAAGTATCTTATCAAACACCAATGAAGGTGTGAAGTATGGTAGTGAGATCTGCCATGTGTGATGGTCAACTTCTTCATTCTTTTCTAGATAGACAACACTGGCAGCCTTAGTGGCTTTGATTGTTAGCCTTCATGTTTTGGAGGTTAAATAGGATGACTTGGCAAATCATTTTTATGGAACTGAACACTGTAAAAAGTTAGATAACTAAGGTGAGAATCAAACCTAAGGGATAAATAATGTATACATTTCAATGTAGGTGATTATTTGTCAGTGCCACATGAGAGTTTCCTTTCAATCATGTTCATTACAGATAAACTGCATTCATTTTGAATGCCAATGTGCATCAGATAAGCCTCTATGTGTGTGACTTTAGGAATTCTTGTCTTGTAAAATGTATTCTCTTGAAAGAGTCATTATTACTGTTTGCAATTATACATCAGACAGATGGACTTTCCTGAGCTGATTAATACAGGTTGGGGTATGATACATACATGCTTCACTACATGTACTGTCGTAAACACAGTATATTATTAATTCATTATCATAATTATCCTCCTTAAACCATTACTTACACATTGAGCTTTGTTTATTTATTTGTTTATATATATATATATATATATATATATATATATATATATATATATACATATATATATATATATATATATATATATATATATATATATATATATATATGGATTCCCTTCAGAAGCTCGAAATACTGAAATCCCAAATTTCAGTATCTCGAGCCTCAAGAAGCCGAAAACACAGAACAGTGAAAGTTCGAAACTTCCGCTGTGGTCATGTACTCAGGTAAGTGTGTGTGATAAGGGGTTTGGGTAGGGGCTGTGGTGTGTGTCAGTATGTTTTGTTGCTGTGATGTGTGCGTGTGAGGAGAATGTAGCTTGTGTGGTGGTGTTTTGTGTGTGTTTGTATGTACTGCTACCTCGGAGTGAGAATATTTAACTGCAACTTAAGTGCTTAGGGTGCTTGTCCCCCTGCTTTCATTTAGTAGAGTGATTGTGTGTGTTTGTGTGGAGGATGGTGTGTGTGTGTGTGTGTGTGTGTGTGTGTGTGTGTGTGTGTGTAGTAAAACCGCAAAATTCAAAACCTCTGGTATTTGAGGTTTTGAATTTCGCGGTTTTCAGTTTTCGTTGTGTGGATTCAGCTTCTTGAGGCTTGAGAAACTGACATTTGAGATTTCAGTATTTCAAGCTTCTGAAGTGAATCCACACACGCACACACATATATATATATTATATAGATATAGATAGATAGACAGATATATTTATTTATTTCTTTTATTTATTAGCATTTGATTACATTGATAGTCCACTAAGATAATTCTAAGTCCACTGCTAATATAAGAGCCTATTTTCAGTGGAGGCCTGGGGAGAAAAGCTCCAAGTCCATGTAACAATCTTGAACAATTAAAATACATTGTATATCCATGTTAAATTCAGAGGTTCAAAATAGATATGATTGTGTATACATACATACACACATATACATGCAAAATATACAAAAAAACTCCAAATAAATTGCAAAGGCAAATTAACATTCAGAAGTTCACTATACATGCAATTGTGTATGCATATATTCATACATACATGCAAAAGTTACTCAGCACAGTTGAGTAATAATACATTTTGTGAAGGGATAATAACAGTTTCTTGAGAGTGGAAGTAGAGATAAAATAGAATATGTCTTTCCAGATGATAAAGTGCAGATAAAGTTCAGTGTTTATTTTATTTTATTTTACATTTGTTAACCAGGGGTGTCTGACTGAGCTGAAAAGGCCCTTTTTCAGCAGAGGCCCGGGGAGAAAAGCTCCACAAAGAAAAATTACAGACACATTTAGTTATTTAGACATGATCAGTATACACACACATTACAGGAGACATGTTTTTACAGTGGTATGCGGCACATAAACAGTTACAGTGTTGAGAACAAACAAAAAAATATTAATTTTAAAAAATAAAGGTAATTAATAGATTTGTGGTGTACAGCTGAAATTTGGAACATAGGTAGAATACATACATAGTACACAGGTACAGCACATACATTGTAGATTAGCCAGTGTTTGTGAGTAAGATTGAAAACTATTATTAAGTGCTCTAGATTTTGTATGTATGTGTTATCCGCTTTCACTAGCCTGGGGTGCAATCATGGCACTGCCAACTTTCCTTGAGATGTTGCCTGATGAGGTCTTTAAAGGAGGCTTTGGATGATGTGTTTTGAATGCTTGGACACTGAACTACTATATAGTGCATCTCCAAAGCTATTGTAGCTGTTGGTGACTTCTAGTAGTAGTTTGCTTGATGATCTAAGAGGCCTTTTGACTGAGTGATGTTGTACTAGGTTTTTGAGGGCAGGACACTTATTGGGGAGGCAATAGATAGAATGACAGAGGCAGAGCTGATTGTAGGTTAGGAGGTTTGGCAGTTCAAACCAGTGGAGCTGTCTCAAAGCAGTACAGTGATGAGTTCTATATGAGCAATTTGCAGCAAAGTGGGCAATTCTGTTATAGCAGGCTTCCATTTTGCTTAGCTCAGTTTTGTTGAGATTAGTCAGAATGGGAGATGCATAGAGTAGGGTGGATAGAAGTTGGGAGCGAGCAATGGCTGATCTTGTGTTGTTGGTAAGAAATGGTTTGATACGGTAGAGTGACCCCAGTTTGGCATGCACTTTTTTAATAGTTAAGTTGAGATGACTATCAAATTTTAGGTGGGAGTCTATGGTTATTCCCAATAGCTTAGCCTGTGCCACTGGAGCAATTGGAGTAGTATTAGTGGACTAGATAGTGAATTGACTGTTAGTGTTTTTGTTAGAACTGGCTATACTCATAAGCTGAGTTTTCTTTGGATTGAGGATAGGTTGGGCTTTGGTAAGGTAGTTTTCAACATCAGAGAATGCTAGTTGAGTTGTTTGCAGGAGGGTGGGAATGTTTTGTGCACAGATTAAGGTAGTGTCATCTGCATACTGAATTATTGATGCATGCTGTGTGGAGGTATGAAGGTCATTTGTGAAGACTGCGAATAGTAGTGGTCCTAAGATAGAACCCTGTGGGACTCCTATAGTTATGGGCAGCTGAGGAGAGAGAGAATTTTCCCATTTCACAGCTTGGTACCTGTCAGTTAAGTAGCTTTGGAACCAGGTAAGAGTGGAATTTGATAGATGATATTGGTTTAGTTTGTTTAGCAGGATTTGGTGCTTTGGACATATCCAAAAAAAGAGTTGACACTTGTAGGCCTTCATTTTTGAGACTGTTTACTGTGTCTGTGAAGCAGAGGAGGGCTATAGTGGTACTATGGGCAGGTCTGAAACCATGCTGAGTAGGTGACAGGATGTTGCTGTCTAGGAGATAGTTTAGCATCTGGGTATGGATGCATTTTTCTAGGATTTTGGCCAGGGGGAGAGTAAAGCAATGGGTCTGTAGTTATTAAGTTCAGTGGAGGTCCCGCCTTTATGTATGGGTGTAACATAGGATATTTTCCAGAGTTTGGGCACATAGTTTTCAACAATTGATCTGTTTATGAGAGTGGAGACTGGGATAGCAATAACATCTGCTGTAAGTTTCAAGAAATAGCTGGGGAGTAGGTCGGCTGCTGTTGATGAGGGTTTTAGTTTGGAGAGCATGCTTTTGATTGAAGTGGTGGAAACTGTTTTGAGGGTAAAGCTTGTATTAGTGTTATTTGTGTTGGGGGGGATAGTGAGGAAGGAACTGTCCTGTGATACTAAGGATAGAACTGAGTTCACAAAGTGCGAGTTGAATTGTGTTTCGATGGGAATTTTAGTGTCAGGGGTGGTTGGTTTGGGGTAGCCTTTTGGGTGGATTTTAGTAGCTGGTTTACATTTTTCCAAAATTTTTGTGGGTTGTGTTGGTATTTAGTTTGTAATGTTGTGTAGTAGGATTTTTTGTCCAGCCTAATGCATTTTTTTGCACGGTTGTGCAATTCTTGGTACTTAGTTAGGCTTTGTGTTTCTTTGTTTTTTTGATAGTAAAGCCAGGCAGTGTCTCTGGACTTGAGGATTTGTTTGGTTTCTTTACTGAGCCAGGGGTTTGTAGAGGTTCTAACCTTGATTTTGCACAATGGAGCAACAGTGTCTAGGTATTGTAGAAATGTTTTGTTGAAATATGCTACAGCCTGGTCAAGTGGGATGGTTTTTAGACGGGTCCAGTCACAGTTACAGAGTAAAGTGTTGAGGACCTCAGGAGAGATTTTTTTTGTGTTTCTAGTGGATATATAGTTAGTGGTTTTGCATATGCTTGTTCTACTATGTATAAAGTATATTATGTTGTGGTCACTTAAGGTGTCTGGGAGACTGCCTGTGTGAGGGTACAATGTGGGGTTGTTAGTTAGGACCCAGTCAAGGATGGATTCCCTTTTAGATTTTTTATCACATCTAGTTGGAATTTGGACTAGCTGCTGGTAGCCATGGAGATTTATTAGATTACCTTAAGAAATAAGATAGTTTGGGATATATAACAATTAGCAGCAACTGAGTAGTAAGTAAGGGTGGAGAATGAGTAAGCTAGAAGAAGTGGTTAGGACTTAAAGGCAGGACATATAGAGCAGTTACAGTTCCAAATGGAAGAGAGGTAGTTATGTAAGGAAATTTTAAAAGGAGTAATGTGTGGATTGGATCTAAGAGTTACAGGAAGAGATTTCCAAAGCCTATATATAGTCTAGGGGTATAGGAGTTAGCCTGCGGGTCATTTTGGTTTATGACTCTGTAGAAGATGTTGATTTTCAGATCTTAGGGATCTGTTGGGTAGTTAGTTGCTGAATAGGGTGGTGAGGGCAGGACATACTGATGGTCTGTGTATTATTTTGTGTGCTAAAGTTAATTGGATGTAGGAGAGATAGTGTGGTATTTCAAGCCAGTTTAGAGAACCTATTGCAATACAGTGATGGCTAGAGTAAGAGGCATTAGTAGGGAATCTAGTTATTTTATTGTTTCACAAATAAATCATTTATGAGATATGCTACTTAGTAAGTTTTATCTATCCAAGCATTAATGATACATTTTTTGAAATAAACATAATTATGGTAACCGTTCATGTCTAGTGTTACCTTTCTAATCCAAGTGTTGCTAGAAACTGCATTCTGCACCCTTCATAAAAATAAATGTTATAAAGATTTGACCCTGAGTCAGCTGTGTTCTACCTCAGAAGTCAGTTAATTTACACCTTGTGCCACTGAGACAGTTTTCCAGCATGTGGATGTTCTCTATTCAGTACTGTCCAGAGTGCTACCATCCGGTGCCACTAAACCTATTTGAGCTACAAATTGCTTCCCAAATATTTTTTTTTCACTTGCTTCCTTCAGCAAGTAAGCTTCAGTACACACTGCTCAGCAATGAGCATCTGTATAAGGCAAGAAACAATAAAGCAGTATATGATATCCTGATGAAACTATATCATACATTTGGTTTAACACTTTCAGCATTCTCTTCACAATGTCTGGATTTGAACCCTAGAAAAATTCTGTTAAGGGCCAAAGCCACTGTGTTTACAGGTTCTGACACACAGACAGGTATACAGAATATCCACATCACTCACTCATTAGAAATACTGTGCATGGTTGCCAACACTGTTTGCGTTACTGGAGATGATAGGAATTGTGCACTCTTTCTTTCACTTGTGAGCCCTTTTTGTACTCTTCTAAGCATAGAGCAAACAACAAAACACAAGCAGCTTTTGCACATCTTCTGCAAACATTCCAAGAAGAATAGGGCTTCAAGCTGGATTCAAACCTTGCATCCTCGTTCCTGTTTCTTTAAATCATCTCAGTAACCCCCTGTGCTACACCAACACTCCAATGTGATGTATAATTTCTTCTCTTACTGCTGTTCAGAGTGCTGTAGCAAAGGGCACCTGTGCCACTCTAAAATGCGCTAATGATAGCATGACAAATTAAATTTCTCAGTTTGTACCTTGGGCAGTAGACTCTTTTTCACTGCCTCAGAATGCTGCCATTCATCAGTGTGCTTTGTCAAAAGTTGCACAACTGAGGAACAAAACAAAAACGTACAAAAAAAATTGCCAGTACTAACAAATATCAAGAAATAATAGCGAAAGGCAGGATTGTGAAGTTTCATAGATCTGTGTGTGTTACAACCTAATCATATGCTCAGAAAATATGCACTAACTCTTGAACCTTAATTCAGTGCAATAATAACACACACTTTGATGTGTTTTTTTTTATTCCTTGTTGCCACCAACACAGGACCAGAAATTGTCCCTTTCTCATTTGCTTAAACATCTAGAGCAATCAGATGCTGACAAATACTTTACAATAATAATAGCCCACACCATTTTAATGTCAGGTTGCCAATACTGTCAGCTATTTCTTCTCTTTTTTTCTGCTAATATTCCTTTCCTCTCAGCTTAACTTCAGAAATGCAATGTCATGGCCATTTATTTGCATCTTTGTTTCATTGTGTAATATAGCTGATCAGTAGCTCAGACGGGTTTTAAGCAGTGGATGGACAGTGTACTATTAGTGCAAGTATATCAGTCATTGTTAAGGTTCTTCTCATAGCTCTCAAGGTACTTACACTTATTATTGTAAGTCTACTCTGCATGATAAAAACACTTTATAAACAACGGTTACTTCAGTATTACTTGTTGTTATAGTCAGAGCAATCAATATTAGTTGCAAGCCATTATCAGCTAACAATTGCCATTACTTCTCCCTGTAGTCCTAGGGCATGTGTGTGCAATCATGTAGCTACCTACACCATGTTTACATCCTCTACATCAAATGATTTTTTTTCTTTTGTTATTCAGGAATGCAAATGAGTTCACATGTCATTTGCATATTCTCACTGCTCAAAGGGCTGACTCTAAATTACAGAAAAATAATGATGTCACTATAGAAGTGGAAGGAGGAGAGACTGATTGGATACAGACAGAACAATACTGACAGTTACCTGGAGGAGATGTTTCTACAAATCACTGCACTATTTCATAAGTTATGTTTGTTCCCTAAGCAAATTGCTTACATGTTCATGTTTTAAATGCATTTCAATATGGAATGGAAAAAAGAATTTTGTGATGTATGCAATTTTAAAAATTCACTGCTGGTATACTACACATATGGCAGTTATTATTTTGCTGTCCAAGTTAGTATGGTTACTTCACAGTAGTATGTTATCATTTGCTATTGCATGACTGTCTCAACCATGTGAGTGACTGATTGAATAGGATGATTGACACAATGGCTTGGGCAGTGTCTGTGATGGTACATCTGCTGGGGAGGGCCGGCATCCATCTGTCATTGATGTCACCCTTGGCCTATTGCACCCCTACCCTGTGAGAATGCTGTTGACTGTGTCATGGGCTTTGTTCAATTGGGTTTGACTTAGGGTTGAATATATGTCTGGTGCATGGAGTGCATAGGTACAAGACTAAAATGATGTAGTTGGTTTATTTTCTTATACATTTGTTTGCATACTGCATACTGCATACTACATTTGTTTGCATACTGCAGGTGTCACACTTACCTTGACATTACTGCAGTTATGAGTCATGTGCTTTGGGGATGTCTCTGTCTGATGTTGTCCACATACAGGCATTACATGGGTATGTACAGCTTGTGGACATTGGATGGTATTACTTTTAATATTTGTATGTGCCTAGGTCATTATCTGTATTCTTTCACTGGTGACTGTGTGTGCTATCATTTGCCTCTTATTTGCTGAGTTTGCACACTAACCTTTGAGTCTTAGATGTTCTGCTATCTACCTCTGAAACTGAAGATTCTCCATTGGAATTGTCTGTATGTATTGGAGGTTCTGCCCCTGCCAATGGTCCATGAATGTGAGGTCTTGGCCCTGGCTGTCCATATTGCAGTTGTTTCATCAAGATAATACTGTGCACCATGGCACAGACTGTGAGAATTTCTGTACAGGTGCCTGGAACATACTGCAGAGCACCCCCTGATGC
Organism: Protopterus annectens; assembly: GCF_019279795.1. NCBI lineage: Eukaryota > Metazoa > Chordata > Ceratodontiformes > Protopteridae > Protopterus > Protopterus annectens. The sequence goes on from NC_056741.1 coordinate 1,684,697,016, forward strand.
ATCTAGATAAGGGAACTGTGACTTCAGCATGCCAAACACATGCTCTGTATTCCTTGTTTAAGCGCGGACATTGTATCCTTCATGTGCGTGTGTGTGTGTGTGTGTGTGTGTGTGTGTGTGTATGTATGTGTGTGTGTGTGTGTGTGTGTGTGTGTGTGTGTGTGTGTGTGTGTGTGTGTGTGTGTGTGTGTGTGTGTGTGTGCATGTGTGTGCTTGTGCACGCATTTCTGATGGGTGTCATGAGCCATGGCTCCGTTGCATAACCTGCATGACCCAGTAGCTTGCCTTGTGGAACATCACCCCTAACAAGCAGGTTAGAAGTGTGCCATAAGTGTGAGTCATGTGAACTGCCTAGGTTGCCTGCAGAGACATTGAGGACGACCCCTCAGGCATTACAGATAACCTGGCATTGATTGTATGGAACTTCTTCATGTTGATATACATCTTTCCTTGTTCACCGTTCACCAGGTGGGGCTTTTTTTTCCATGTGAGTGCAGTCTATGTCCCTCAAGACTTCAGAAAAGGGTGCTACAGCATAGAATTCCTGCCCTCTTCCTGCTCTCTTTTCTGGTGTGAATGGAAAATAGATATACTGACTTGCATGTTGTATCATAATATTAAGATATTGGTGAGATATTCTGGAGGCTGAGGTCTGTGACACCCCTAGCACATCCTCTGTGAGTCTCTGGAATGTACCAATAGCTAATATCCTTAATGCTACACATACCTTAGGTTCTACCGGTATAGGTTTTCCTCGATTTCTCCTAGGTCTGAGGTGGGCACAGCAGAGGTTGCAAAGTTCCTGTGTTTCCCTAACAACCCTGTATCACTCTACTATTTTATGATGTCCATGATATGCTAAATGGCGTCTGAGCACCCTTCTTCTCTTCCTTGGCTGAGGTCTATCAACAGCATCAGCAGCATAGATTTGAGCCTGTTGCACATACACATGCAAGAGATTTGCTGGTTGTATTCCAATAGGTTTTGGTGTTCATGACAAAGGGCTACCGCATCTCTACATTGTTACTTTGTAGCTTCCTGAATGGGTCCACCATCTTGGATTGGTTAATTAGCTTGTAGTTCAGCTGAGTATGCTTTCATTAGCATACTCTATTGTCTACCTTTAGCTACTCTTCAAGATGTGTTGAGCCATTTGATGAGTACAAAATAGTTATCTATCATGAGAGCATCTTGCACATGATAAGAGCACAGATATTAGCCATTCATGAATCCAGCTCAATGAATAAATAAAAAAATAAATATAAAATTCAGAAATACTCCCTCCATGTTATAGCATTATCATAGCTTATAGACTCCATAAGAAAGCAGGTGAGATAGCCTTAATTTATTGAAGTTTATACAATCTCTTATACTGTTCACATAAATTCCCCAATTTCCAAATTGCCAAAATACTTGTATCACTTTTAAAGCTTAACAAAAAACTCTATATTGTTACAGTGTATATCCAATATGAAAATAATACCTCAATTTTAGCAGAAATCTCCTGGAAAACTAATAACATACCTTATAAAAATACCAAATTAGAAGCTGTAAATATCAACTGTCAAAACCTTACATCTATCTTTCCCTCAGCTATTATAAACCTTTATGGTTATACACAACTTATCAAAACACCCACTAGATTTAATAACTTGAACAGCAAAGGTACAATTCTAGACTGGATATTGATCTGTGACCCCAATAAATTTACAGCCTCTGGAACCAATGCAAACTTACTTTGTGACCACCATTCAGTCTATACACATAGGAATACTACCCATCAACCTAACACTTGCCAAGTGAAAGCATCCCAAATCCTTTATAAATTCAGTAAGGACTCTTTCATCAGTACATTGAAAGCCCTTAATAAATCTGCACTCCACTCAGTGAGGCAGTCAATACTTTTAATACCTTATTCTTAAATATTGTAAATCCACTCCACAAAAAAGACTGAAAATTAACTACTCCTCGTGATTCGCTAACCAGATAAAAACTATATTGTTTAACAGAGAGAAAGCTTAGAAAGAATGTCTCAAACATAACACTCCCTATAACCTGCAACAAGTAAAAACAAATTGATCTAGATGAAAAAAAAACAAAACAGTATTATAACCATCTACAACTTGGCAACAAAAATGAGCCACCAAAATTCTGAACGTGTTACATTTGGTCTCAAATAAGGAACCCATCCATTTTCATAATAGCTCTTCATTAGAAATTGCTGTCTTATTCAATACCTATTTAATAGAAAGTATTCCCTCCCTAACTAATAACTTCACTCCATCCAATGCTTCTGCCCCACCAATAACATTCAAGCCTAATATCTCTGTGATCAACATGTTAGACCAAAACCAATATTCTCTATACACCACAAACACTACAACTTTCTTTACCACCCCCACATTCCCCACATAAATCATATTCACCCTCTATAACTATTGCAACTTCCACATAGGACCTGTCTCTACCCTGCTCCACTGTAATTGATAATCTTCCACTTCAGTTTCTCAGAGCTGCTCTTGGTTTGTCTACTTTACTTGAGAGTTACAGAGAATCTGTTACATCTAAAGCCACCCACTGCTAAAAGAAAGAAAATAACTATCATTTTGTTCTGATTATATTTTATTTTATTTCATAAGATTCCTGTATTTATTGTTACATTTATTGCACTTTAGCAGAGTTTCAAAGCTGTTTCCACCACTGCTGTAGTACTTAATTACATTGTGTCTACTAGTTTTACAATATAGTAATATCTAGATTGTGTGCTTTCCCTACACTTGAGCTCTAAACCAGCATTTTCACATTAAGAGAATTTTGGGACTGTCCTCTTGTGGCAGAAGTGTGTTATAGCAAACCTTTCTGAGGGCTGCTGGGTGAAAGCATATTGTGTATTTTTCTGATTGGTCTGTAGGGCTTGCTATTGTAAAACTTTTTTTTTTGAAGTATAAATGCCCCGTGTTTGCGTGGGTTTCTGCTCAGTTCTCAGAGTTGCTCCTAGTTTGGCTACTTCACCACAGAGTTACAGAGAATCAATTACATCTAATGCCATTCACTGTTAATATAACTATCATCTTGCACTTCTGATTATGTTATTCATAAGAATCACGTATTTGTTACATTTCTTGCACTTTGGTAGAGTTTCAATGCTAAACTGTTTCCACTGCTGCTGTAGTACTTAAGTATGTTGTGTCTGCTAGTTGTACAGGATAGTAGTATCTAGACTGTGTGGTTTCTCTGCACTTGAGCTCTAAAACCAGCATTTTTTTACATTAAGAGGATTTTCTGACTGCCCTGTTGTGTCAGAATCGTGTTATAGCAAACCTATCTGAGTTGAGGGCTGCTGGCCGAAAACTTATGTGTTTTCCTAATTGGTCTGTAGGGCTTGCTGTTATAAAACTTGTTTTTCTGCTTCTATATAAGCCCATTGTTTGTACTAGGCTGCTGTCCATGCAGAGGTGGTTAGCAGTGCCCTGTATAGACACAAATGCTATCAAGTTAAAATTTCCCTTAGATTACCTCTAATGTCTGCAACATTCCCGAATCCCTCTGTTTCTCTAGAAGCATCTGATTTGCACAAAGAGCAGCATTACCTTGTTGGATAGCTGCAGATCACAATGAGTATAGCCCACATTCTTTGCTCATGTGCTATCATCCCAGTCCAGTTAAATCTCCCCACTCTTCGCCCTGGTTAAACCCATAGTAAAAAAACTAAAACCCATGATAGGCACTTCCCTGCTATCTCTGTGGCTAGCCTGGTGGACATAGCCATCTTGAGGCAATATAGCAATTGTCTCATGTATACTGACAACCACTTAATCCTGAAACAAGCACAGTGTGAGATGTAGTTACATTATGAAATTGAGACATGACTTACATACTGGCAAATCAAATGACAAACCTACATATGTTGAGGTATTCACAAGTAACTTACCAGAACCTTAGAGAACTCCCATATGCTGTCCTCTGAAACAACATGCAAACAAAAACACCAACCATTCAACATAAAAGTACACTTCACAATATGTCATCAAGCAAGCCCCTAAGGCAAAACACCAGATATTCTAAACATCTTAGTCATAAGAGACTCCACTGTAAGACATACTGATACCCCCCTCACCCAGGATGGATTAAAATCAGCTGCTTGTCGGGGGCTAGAATTTGCCAGATCATTCAGGTACTCAGTTCACTTAACCACAAGTACCAGTATGACTCAGTCATAATGCATCTGGGTGTGAACGACCTGAGACTTACCTCTCTTGACTATATGAAGGGAGACATGATGAGTCTCTTTGAATGCCTGTTGCAGACTGGTATGAGCCTCACATTGAGCAGCATTCTACCCTCACCACGAAAGATACCAAAATGCAAACCGAAAATTGACTTCAATAATTGTCTTAGCTACTGGTGACATTCCAAGGAGATCCAGTATTTGTCAGCCTAGGAAGACACGATCGACAGACCACCCTGCTTTGCCAGAGATGGTCTGCACCTGTAAGTGCTAGGCATTCCAATACTGTCCAAGGAATTAGCCACCCCACAGTGCCTTTTTTGGAAGTGCAAAACCAACAGACCTACCAACATAACAAATGCTTCTAATAGCAAGCTGAAGGTACTGTTGCTCAATGCTAGGAGTCTTGACAAGAAACTGTGCTCCCTGGGAACTCTGCTCACACTGGAGAATGCTGATGTCTGTGCAGTTACAGACATGTGGTTCAAGGCTGTGGAGAGCACCCCAACAATACAAGGCTATAATGATTATCATACATTCAGACCACTCTCTGAAAAGAAAAACATGAAAGGAGGAGGTGTCTTCATTTACATAAAAAAACAGTCACACCAATAGATTCATCAAGCAAGATGAATCACTTGAGCTACTCCATGTCCAGGTGACCATAGGCAAAATCACAACCATATCATCGCTAGCTACAAGTACTCAACCATGAACCATGAAAACCACTCCACAAACCTCAAGTCACTAGAATCACTTACCCTTCAGACCAACATAGTGATGTCTGTGCAGTTACAGACACATGGTTCAAGGTTACAGAAAGGTAATGTGGGATTTTAACTACCCCTCCAAAAACTGGGAAACATATATGACCACTAACATGCAGGGTCAGAGATTCTTGGACTTTGTCAATGCTTCCACTAAGGTCTCAAATATCCTTGACGTAGTACTCACAAACATTTGGGAGCATTGCACTCCCCAGTTCAGTGTTCTAATTGGAAATATTGTCTCATAAATTGGTCTTCTTTGAAATAAATGTAGCTATAGAGCCCCCATCAAACCCTAAAACCCTAAAGAATTTTTCCAAGGCAAATTACCTAATATTAAGTGATAGCAAAGGTAATTTTAAAGTTCCCCCTAACCCCAAAAACATTGAGACCTATGCAGAAGTATAAAAGAATGGCCCATACATCTACTTAAACACTGACTAGAAAGAGCAGTACCTGAATTCCCATCTAGAAGTAAGTGGGAGGGTGCATAACAGAGGAAAATATCCCACATAAGTTTCAACAGGTAATCAGGGAACTGGTCAAATCTTCAAAAGTTAAATATGAGCTTAAAATAGCCTCCTAAGCAAAGGATAACCACAACACATTTTTTACTTATTTCTAAAATTTTAAAGGGAACACTCAACAATGTGCCTAGTTGGCTGTAGACTGCACTATCTATACTCAGCCAGAAGAAATAGCAAACTTGATGGCCAATAAATTCAGCTCAGATTTCACACCCTCATTACCTTCAGTCACTCCCCATGAAACACCCCCTACCATTTCTTTTCCTGTTATCACAAAATAAAAGATTCTTACTGCACTCTGTAAAGCTAAAAACATGACATCAATGGGTCCTGCCAAAATCCCAGAATGTCTATTAAATAGCTTAAAACATGACCTAGCAGAGCCACTCAGATCTCTGTTAACCACAGTCTCTAGATAGGCTGTTGTCCCAGTAGAGTGGAGCACAACAAAAGTCATCCCTCTGCACAAGGGGGGACCATCAGTTGACCCAGGAAACTACTGACCCATATGTCTGACTAGCCTCAGATGCAAGGCTATGGAAAGGATAATCATGGACCTGATTAACAATGACATAGAAAGTCTCCAGACTCTAGAGACAACTCAGTTCAGCTTTGTCTAGACAGGCCATGCCTGCTCAATCAAGTATTCTTCTTTGAGAAGGTCCTAAGGGCCTTGGGGCCATGGATAAGGGTAAAACTATGCTTACCACCTACCTTGACCTGGCCAAGGCATTGGACACAATACCCCACTTGGGTATTATAGATAAACTCATAAAAATGTCAATGGATGGATAGCCAAATGACTCACTAGGACATATTTATTTATTTATTTATTTTACATTTGTTGACTGGGCTAGTCTAGCTGGATACATGTCCATTTTCAGTAGAGGCCCAGGGAGATAAGCTCCAAGCAGGTAAAAAGAGAAAATACTATACTTAAACAATACTATACATAAATTTCAATGCTTAGACCATTTTTTTTAAATTGCAATACATTGGAGAATTAAACTTATATGGGAAGAAAAAATTCAATTTAAGTAGAGTGGTATAGAGTCAAAGCATAGTTTAAGATACAACAATTTTAGATACACACAAGTTCTGAAGATAATAATATTTAGGCCAAAGAAAGAGAGATGGAGGCATGAGAAGGTTATGGAAGAAAAAGAATAAGGAAAAAATACACTGGCTAGTATATATTTGGTTTGCATATAAAATTTTTGTAGAGGGCACACGGTACAGGAATACGGGTTGAAAACAAGATGAGAGAAATAAGGAGTGAAAGTAGGGTTCAGTCTGGTTTAGAGAAGGGACAAAGCCAGAGAATTTTCAGATGTTCTTTGAGGGTTTTTTGAAGAGAGATGTAGATGAGAGATGTGAGATATTTTGCTAGAGTGGGGGAATCAACATTCAGCAAGAGGCCAGTCACCAGTGGAGTACCACAGTGCTCAGTGCTGGCCCTTTTCTGTTTGCAATATACTTCTCAGATATCAAGGCAAATGTAGATGACCTTTGGCTAACCGGGTTTGCTGATAACTGCAAGTTGGGGGCAATCACTAACTCTAAAAATGATGTTGATATCCCACAGAAAGGTCTGATGCAGACTAATGATTGGTGTTAGACCCATGGCCTCAAACTATAAGCAAAAATGTGCATAATAATAACCTCTGGGAAATCAAATACCCCTGCAAATTATAACAATGATAGCACTCCCATAAGAGCGGACACGATGGTGAGAAATCTGAGTACTCAGATACTAATCTGAACTTTTATCACCATGTGCCCACTGTGGTGAAAAAAATCCTTCTATGGGGCTCCACATTTAAGTAAAGGCATGGTATCCAGATCTAATGGTGTCACAGTAACACTGTACTTGGACCTCATCAGACCAATATTTGAGTACAATGTACCCTTTGGTATGTACCTCACCAGGCACCTGCAATAGTTAGAGTATCCTCAGAGGTTTCTCACCCAAAAAAAAATACAGGGTATAACCAACATGTTGTATGCAAACCAATTAAAGGCCTTATCACTCTATTCAGTTTTCCATTGCTTACTGAACTGGTGATCTGTGCCTGACCTACAAGGTAATCTCTGACCCACCCTGATGGAAAAGTTGCATATTCACAAAACCTACTGCACAAGGTTACTGGAGATCAGAGTGTATATGCCGTGTGCTGTGTCTTTAAGAAGCATGTCAAAGACTGTGTGTGTGCATGTAAATGCCAAGCATGTGCTATTCCTAGTATCATTTTGAGAGAGCAGCCAGAGAGTGAGCATGCATGATCATAGTAGTTTGTTTATATATAAGTTACTTAAGTTAAAGTCAGTAAACTTCAATTGTGATGTGTTTATATAAAATAAAGCTGCTGAAACAGAACTCACGAAGACTCTTCTATTGTGTCCAAAGTAGGAGAGCAACAGTTACCTGCTCCAATGTTTTAAACCTGATGTCTGCCATGAATAGATCATGCTAAAGAGACACAATGTGTCCCAGAGACTGCTGCCCCCTTCTCTGGAATAAGCTTCCTAATCACATGAAGTAGAGCCCTTCCGTGACCATATTCAAGTACAGTTTTGACCAATAGATGAGAAATCACAAATTCAGTCTGGGCTTGGTGCCTATGCCCCTTCTAGACAGAGACAATTTGCAAAAATAGTCAAAACTCCACTTGCTGACCCTTGTTATCTTTCCCCTAGGTGTATGAACCTATGAACTTGAATACCTAAAAATAGCTGCCAATGCCATAGCATACCCAGTCTCTGTCCTTAGCAATAGATCATTGAATCCTATGTAACCTCACTATGAAAAAAATCCCCTATTATCCCTCTTCATAAGGTGAAATTTTTGCTGATGTCTCTAACTTTCATCCTATTGCAATATTATATTCTCTCAAAAATTCTTGAAAGATATATTCATAAATAACTCCTCCACTATTCCCTACAAGAACTGCTCTTAGTAAAGGTTCATAAGTAATTACTATGATAGCTACCCTTGCAGGCCATTTAAGCCTATCCAATTTCCCTTTTTCTGCTTGAATTAACCTATCCTATTTGATGTTAGATTGGTGTATATATATGGTGGATACATTACTCCTAATATGAATAATTGAAATCATACAATAGATAACTTGAGGAGACTAAAGTATGGGGTAAAAATTTAGGAGCAGCTTCTGTCCATTAATAGTACAAAAGGAAGTTGTAGGGTATAGTTTCTGTTTCCCATCCATAGATCCAAGTTGCTGTTGAATATGGACAAGTATGAGCTTTAGCTTTATATGAGTACGCATTCTGTTCCAGAGCAGTGATATCCTTTGTGAGATAAACCTGTCCCTCCAAAACATTGTACTGATGTTGCGGAAGGGGGTTAAAGCCTTAGTCCAAGTACTTCTGCTGCCATATGACCTGCTAATGTGCGGTAAATCCATCAGTAATGGGTTGGAGGATGCCTTGAATGCCAGTTACAGGTCATCTCTTAGCAGTCTATAGGATACAGAGTATATTGATAGGGCTTTGGGTCTGTCCATGCAGGATACATTATTCAGACCTTGTATCCTTTTAGTAAAGCACCTCTGCAGACTTTCTAAAATCTTGACACAATCTCTTTGTTTTTAAGATGTGCAATATAGAAATACTTTTTCATGACAAATGGCACGTGTTGATCAAAAGTTAGGTCACTGTCTACATAAGTTCCCAAATCTGAATAACTAGGTCAGCTCTTGTCAGATGCATTTATTTTATTATCCAAGTGAAAATAGACTGCATTTTTTATTCCTAGCTATTTCATACTCTATACTACCACTACGCCAACAGCCTATATGAGCAATAGACTGTGCTACTTGCCTATGCACATAGACTGGAGGCAGGTAGGCTGTGGTCCTTCTATCATCTGTCCATATTCCTAGCCTAGGTGGCAGGCTGCATTTATAGTTATTCTGCCTCATAGTCTAGGTTGAAAATATAGACTGCAATTTCATTTCATTTCTTGACACAGCCTCTGTATATGATAAATTATACTGTCTTATGTCTGATGTTTCTACATTTTAATTGAGTGGAATACACTGGATTTAAAGCACTAGCAAAATTTAGGATGAGAGTTTTCATTTACCCAACCTTACAACTCCTCTTATTAAGATGGAAAAGACTTGTTATATTATTTATTGTCATAGACTCCTATCAACCCTTTTTTCTCCATTTACCACCTCACTCACCCTGCAGGTGCCCTTTTATATTATCTGTTATACCTTTAACATATTCTCATTCATTCTCTGTCTATAGAAGTTATAACCACAACTATCTTGCAGACTCATAATGCCAATTATTAATCTCTCAACAGCTTTCTTTAGCATGCTGTCTTATGATCTTGTCTGTGACTTTGGCCTTCAGTCTACTCATTACAGAAACCCTGCCTCTTTCACATCCATGTTAGGAAAACTCCAATCCTACTCAAGCCCACTACTGACAAATAAGAATATGCAATCAACTGAGTGATACCAGCAATAAACTCACTTATGCTACTGTCATGATATGGGCAGGTGTCACCAATTAGGGTTGCCAACCATCCAGAATTCTTCTGGACTGTCCAGAATTAAGGGACACTGTCTGGAAGAATGGAAAATGTCTGTGTTGTCTGGAAAAAAATGGTGCACTGTGCACATTTTCTTTTAGTTTAAAAAAATAAAATTTTTTTTAGGGGTGTTCTTCTTTAAGAACACCCTTTGCATCCGGGTGCAAGAAGATGAAAGCAGTGTCTTTGTGACTGTTTATGTCTGTCTACTCACTGTCTTCCGTGCGTGCAGAATTTGAATTATAAAGAAGATGGACTGTATGCTGAAAAGCCCCAGGCAAAGTACAAGTCTGGCTGGTGTTTGCTCTGAGTTTTCTCTAATCCAACTGCGGCACATGCAAGTTCCATTTTTTTTTTGTTTTCCCTCAGCTTTAACCTTTAACTGAGGTAAGACTCCTCTGTTCAAAGCATACTTGCTGTATATTGATGTAGAAGGCTGTGGGTGTGGGCTCTACTCCCACAGCATATAGATGGATTGCTCAAGCTCATACTGTGTTGCATTTTAATGGGGCAGGGTGCTGCAGTCCTGAGTATGTCCTCCTATGATGCCTAGTAGTAACTATGAACCTTTTTTCAGTTTGCCATCTATTTCCTATTGCAATATTACCGGCAGTTTACCATTTTTTAATGTAACATAGGCAATCAATTCTTCAAGGGCAGCATGAAACACTGAAATATAAAATTGTTTGCTAGCAGCAACTTTTCATTAGTTGCAGATCTCTTTAATGTGGAATTATTTAGATGATGTTTTACTTCTGCAGAGATTGTGCATATTGACTGATATTGGTGGAGTTTAATGACAGAAGTATGAGTGGCCATTTATGGTTGAAATGTTCTGAATTGGGCAGTTTTGTCATTATTGGTTTATGTGTTTTGTTTCAATGCTTACTGGCAAAATGTTTACAACTATAAATTTAACACACAGTCTAACAAGTGGTGCTGCTACTGTCATCACATCATCACTGTCAAAAATAATAAGGCTTGTTGAGGGCAATGTGTTTGTGTGTGTGTCTAAAAGCTGCAAGTTGAACATTAGCCATATGTTTTCATTCACTTATCAATGAGAAATCAGAAGTGTACAGAAAAGTATCTACCATTTTTGAGGGGTTAGTTGATATATGAAAAGAGCACCTAGAGCATTACTTCTGCCTGATTACTGATGAGGCTTGTTGGGCAGCAGTGTCTGTCAAAGATCAATATGGATATCTTATTTATGTGAAGACTTCACTGTCACATCTCATCTGATGTACCCTCTCTAAAGGGGCATGCATAGTCATCTGGTACAGTATGTATGTGGTGTTTTGTACTCAAGTACCCTATTAAAACTCTCTGGATTTTTAGTGTGAATTGGTTTAAGGGAACTAACATAAGACCATCTTCATACGGTTAACATATCCAATATTTTAGAGGATTGTGTTGCCACAGCCAGGCAATATACCCAGTTTTTACTTAGGGGGTAGATGACCATTACTCACAAGGCAGTACAAAAGTCATATTCATAATATATATGTGCACTAAGTTCTTATTAGACCAGAAGTAAAAAATTATTTTCTTTCACTATTCAAGACAACATTTCTGTTACTGCATACAGGGTGTGTATGAGAGCACTGGACTCTACCTACTAATGCAAACATTGTTCTGACATGTATATTAGAACTGAAATGCATTCAAATACTTGGAGTTGGAATGGCATTAATAAGTGTGTCTCCCCAAAATTCTATCTGAATTCCCTGATTTTTTTTATTGTAAACTTCTTATGAAGACCTGTCAGAAGGCCACAGTGTCCATTTTCTGGCTGTGAGTATTTAACATCTGCGCACAAGGCCAGGTGAGACTAATGTTCAAAATATATTTGCAAAAAGTCCTTATTCCAGGAGTAAATTTTTATATCATCATCCAAGAGTATATTTTTACTCTAATACTCTTACTAGTAAATCCAATGTTTCAGAAAGCTTGTCCTGCTGTAGTTTGGCACTGGTTGTTTACAGACCTCATAAGAGGAATATAGATCTGCACAGTACAAAGTGTTTTTGCTGCAAGCCATTTCTACCAAGTATGTAATGGCTCAGGTGATGAGCAGCCTAACAAAAAGTGCTTTTCATATCTATGATCATATTACAGCCTGAAATTTTAGCTTATCTCCATCACTAGGCTGCAGCTTATTCATGTCTCTCAGTTGTGTGATTCTGGGAATTTTAGTTAGTTTTTGCAAAGATGCAATCTGTGTTAAACATTTCTGCCTGGATTAATTGTCTTATTCCAAATTGTAAATGATCACGGAAGAAACTGTTGAATACAAAAATAGCGTCAACGAGTCAGGATCACCATCAAGTTGTTGAGTTTAACGCACTTTATTGAAATTTAACGTTTTCGCCTCCGCCACTGCAGAAGCTTCTTCAGAAAAACAAGAAATACAAGAAAAAAGTGCCAACATTTTAAAATTTATACACTTACAGAGCAACGTGATGTCACTTCCTTAGTTACGTTGTGACTAAATCATTAGCCAAACTGGATACTTAGTAACAGTATAACTAAGTAAAAGCAGGCATTGCCCGTATTTTAACAAAGTTAAAAAATTTCACATCAAGTGGATCACTCATAAAAGTACTTCTACCCTATCAAATTAAGTTAGTTTAAAACATAAGAAACAGGTTTAATATGCATCCACAATTATAAAATAAAGAACAAATTCATATTTACATCACTAATACTAAAACTAGCCCTGACCATAGGCCACAGCAATAAAAAGACAAGTCCATTCAAACATATTTTAACAACATATTAACCCTAACATGCTGTCCTATCTCAAATAACTTCTGTACTTTAGGACAGAAGAGATATTGCAGCACTCATTTAAGCCAGGGTAAGAAAAAGCATCTAACAGAATTTGCCACTCGAGCTCTTTGGTTTCCAAAATGAGGGACTGGGGACCCCCCCTAATCCGCATAGTGATATGGTCGATCCCCATGAAGTGAAAACTATGTCCCATGTGGTTCAAGATATGTTTTGATAGAGCATTATCACTTTTCTTGTTCTTAATGGCATAACAGTGTTGATAGATGCGGTCCCGTAACCTACGGTCCGTTTTCCCTATATAAAACCCGGGGCAACAGTCACAAAAGGCAGCATAAACCACAGATTTTGTATTGCAGTTTATCCTAGAATTGATGGTGTATTTCTTATCCCTAATAGTGAACGAGCTCCCTGTTTTGAGAAATCTACACCTGTTACAAGCCCCACAAATTGATGTACCACATTGTCTTGTGGAGGAATTACCCAATCTACATCTCTGCAGGAGTTCTTTTAAGTTACTACCCCTCCTGTAAACAATAGAAGGGTATGTACCCAGTGTATTTGATAATGTAGAGTTGTTTTGAATGAAGTACCAATTCTTTTTAATTATAGAACACAAGTCCCCCACACACCTAAAGTACGTAGTGACCAGACTTGTCTTGAAGTCAGCCTCTTTTGAACCTTCATTGGTGTCAGTATTAACAGTCAAGGTAATATTTGTTATAAAATCTGTCCCATCATCAATCATTTGGGAAGAGACCTGTTCATTATTATTTAATAAAGGTTGGTAAAGACCATTGTCCCTTTTTAAAGAAACCTCCTCAATCAAGTCATCAATCAAATCTACTGGGTATCCTCTATTCATAAACATTACTTTCAAAGTGGCACATTCAAGATCAAATGCTTGGATTGTACTGCACATCCGCACCGCTCTGACTAATTGTCCCTTAACAATTGATCTCTTTTGTTTCGGTGGGTGGTTACTGGAGAAGTGCAACAAGGAGTTACAGTAGGTTGGTTTCCTATGAATACATGACTGGAACCAGTTGTTACTCAAATCTTTTACCAACTTCACATCGAGATAATCAATTTAGTTTGTTGAGAAATGGTAAGTAAATTTCAAGAATGAAGTAGTCTCATTCATGTAGTTAATGAGATCTACTACGACCTCTTCGCCCCCTTGAACTAAAATGAACACGTCATCTAGAAAGCGCATGTAATATTTTATAATGTTTTTGAACCTTAGATTGTTTAGGAGGAATGTTTTCTCCCAGTAAACGACAAAGAGATTCGCTACACTACCCCCACAGGGAGAGCCCATGGCAATCCCTTGTTTCTGGAGGTAGTAGCGTTCATCAAAAAGGAAAAAGTTAGATGACAATACAATGTCCAATAACTGAGCCACAACCGCTATGTCATCCTTGGGGGCATTGAAGCTCGTCAACATCAACTCGACCCATTCTACCGCTTCTTGGTGTGGTATAGAGGTGTAAAGTTCAACCACATCAATGGTTAAAAAATTAAATAACGGGTCGAATTTTATATCATTAATAGATTTCAGGAAAGACCAGGAATCCTTGCAAATTTCAGGAATTAACCGCAGATATTTAGATATTATGCTGTCAATCAATCTAGAACATGGGTGGGTGATAGAACATCTCCCATCCACTAAGGCTCGCATCGGTGGATTAACCAAGTCCTTATGTATTTTAGGGATCCCAAACATGACTGGTACCTTTGGGAAAGAGATGTTAATGAAGTTATACGTGTCAATATCAATCTTCCCTTCAATAAACAAATCCCTAAAGTACCCTTTAATCCTGTTTTGGGTCCCTACCATCTAATTTAAGGAAGAGCATTCGTAAGCAGTAGAGTTCAACACTGACAACATTCTCCTGTTGTAATCAGCTTTATCAAAGATGACTAAACCCCCTCCTTTATTGGGTTTCATTACCCTTACTGACATCCCACATAAATTGTTTAGAGCCATCATTTGGTCAAACGAAATGTTACTCCGGTTATCAAACCATTTTATAGAACCAAATAAATGTCTAAGGTACAATTCACAAACACTCTCAAAAATATGTAAATTGGGATGCAGAGGAGGATTAAATGTGCTGGACAATTTAAGAGTAGGTCTCACACTTTGTGTTTCATTATTGAAAAAAACTTTTAAATTCAGTCTACGCACAAAACATTTCAAATCAATCAGTGTTTTCGCTAAACTGAGCTTCTGGTCTGGAACGAAAGAGAAACCATTAGCCAGTAGTTCTACCAAATCATTGTTGATAGAAATGTTAGAAAAGTTATAAACATTAAAGTCACCTTTGGTGTTGACAGAAATGGCAGGTTGGCTCAAGTCTACTGAAGGACCACCATCCTGTTCATTTACTACTGCTATTTGTTCCAGTTCTTTTGATGCTGATGGCAGTTGTTCTTGCCCCCTAAAAAAGGCCTCTGTTGGGTCTTGTTAATAGGGTTGCCGTTATTGTTCTGATAATTGGCTTTTATCCTACTGCTCCTCCTTAGTTCCTGGGACGATGTACCCTCCCCGTTATCTGCTTTTACTTAGTTATACTGTTACTAAGTATCTAGTTTGGCTAATGATTTAGTCACAACTTAACTAAGGAAGTGACATCACGTTGCTCTGTAAGTGTATAAATTTTAAAATGTTGGCGCTTTTTTCTTGTATTTCTTGTTTTTCTGAAGAAGCTTCTGCAGTGGCGGAGGCGAAAATGTTAAATTTCAATAAAGTGCGTTAAACTCAACAACTTGGTGGTGATCCTGAGTCGTTGACGCTATTTTTGTATTCAACAGTTTCTTCCGTGTTCCTTTCGCTAGTATGTTGTCTGGTGTCTCTACGAGTCCAAGGACACCCAACATTTTCGGTTCAGAGACTGCGGGTAATACCGATGAACCTCTTAGCATTCAGGAGCTCCTGCTTTCGCTCAACCAGCGGCTTGATAGCATGAATAAGCATTTGGACAATATAGAAAAGAAAGAAGCGCTAACACCACAGGTGAACAATGTAGGAGTTTTGCCTGTTAGCAATTTCGTATTGAATGGGAATTCGTTGCCTATTCCAGCTGGTCAGGTTCCTCATGCTTGCAGTACAGTGGGCAGTACGAGCTTGGAAAATTCTTTTTCAGCCCTGAGAGTTGGTGCCTTTGCAGGGATGAACAACACGCATGACCGTGGTGGGAACGGATTTAGGAACCCAGTAATAGGTTCCAATGACAGGATCCAAACTGTTCGGTCTCCTGTCACTAACCCTGCTTCCTCGGGGTTACATCTAGCTGGATCTACTTTTGATAATAATGTTGGATTTATTGGTGTGCCACAATTTACCAAATGGGCTGGGAATTTGGAAGCATTTGCTTTTAGCCCTTCTTCATTGGTGGGTCCACCGATCCTTGGCTCTGAATCTGCGGGTAACTATGTAGACAATATTTCAGACAAATTAAAAATTTTGGATGGTAAAATTCTCAGGATTAAAAAGTTGCAACTTGAGGTTGCTTACTTCCAGCAATGCCTAACGGAAAAAATTATACCTAAAGGATTAAGAAATTCTTTTACACCTACTGGATTGTTTAATGATTTGGCATTTTCCGACGATTTAATGGCTCTTTTTAACCGACAGGGGCTTGAGCTATTGGAACTAATGATCAAACACTATAACAACCACATAAGTAGCCTTTTGACTGAGACTGGACAACTAGATGAGTCCATAAAAACAGATACTAACTTTATGCGATACAAGTATGATTATAATCGCATTTTCTCGAGCATCGATGCTCTACTGTTCAAGTTGAAATTCAATAAATCAAAAAAGTTGGTAAGGGATAGGCAAGCCTACCAAATTGGTCTTGCTTACCCCAACCTTTTCAAAAATAAACTTAACAATGGTAACCAAAATAAGGGGATCAATAACAGAGGTGTTTTAGCCTCTACAGATACGCCATATGATCCTTTGGACAATGGTGACCACCCAGGTGATAACGGGGAGGGTACATTGTCCCAGGAACTAAGGAGGAGCAGTAGGATAAAAGCCAATTATCAGAACAATAATGGCAACTCTATTAACAAGACCCAACAGAGACCTTTTTTAGGGGGCAAGAACAACTGCCATCAGCATCAAAAGAACTGGAACAAATAGCAGTAGTAAATGAACAGGATGGTGGTCCTTCAGTAGACTTGAGCCAACCTGCCATTTTTGTCAACACCAAAGGTGACTTTAATGTTTATAACTTTTCTAACATTTCTATCAACAATGACTTGATAGAACTACTGGCTAATGGTTTCTCTTTCGTTCCAGACCAGAAGCTCAGTTTAGCGAAAACACTGATTGATTTGAAATGTTTTGTGCGTAGACTGAATTTAAAAGTTTTTTTCAATAATGAAACACAAAGTGTGAGACCTACTCTTAAATTGTCCAGCACATTTAATCCTCCTCTGCATCCCAATTTACATATTTTTGAGAGTGTTTGTGAATTGGACCTTAGACATTTATTTGGTTCTATAAAATGGTTTGATAACCGGAGTAACATTTCGTTTGACCAAATGATGGCTCTAAACAATTTATGTGGGATGTCAGTAAGGGTAATGAAACCCGATAAAGGAGGGGGTTTAGTCATCTTTGATAAAGCTGATTACAACAGGAGAATGTTGTCAGTGTTGAACTCTACTGCTTACGAATGCTCTTCCTTAAATGAGATGGTAAGGACCCAAAACAAGATTAAAGGGTACTTTAGGGATTTGTTTATTGAAGGGAAGATTGATATTGACACGTATAACTTCATTAACATCTCTTTCCCTAAGGTACCAGTCATGTTTGGGATCCCTAAAATACATAAGGACTTGGTTAATCCACCGATGCGAGCCTTAGTGGATGGGAGATGTTCTATCACCCACCCATGTTCTAGATTGATTGACAGCATAATATCTAAATATCTGCAGTTAATTCCCGAAATTTGCAAGGATTCCTGGTCTTTCCCGAAATCTATTAATGATATAAAATTCGACCCATCATTTAATTTTTTAACCATTGCTGTGGTTGATCTTTACACTTCTATACCACACCAAGAAGCGGTAGAATGGGTCGAGTTGATGTTGACGAGCTTCAATGCCCCCAAGGATGACATAGCGGTTGTGACTCAGTTATTGGACATTGTATTGTCATCTAACTTTTTCCTTTTTGATGAACGCTACTACCTCCAGAAACAAGGGATTGCCATGGGCTCTCCCTGTGGGGGTAGTGTAGTGAATCTCTTTGTCGCTTACTGGGAGAAAACATTCCTCCTAAACAATCTAAGGTTCAAAAACATTATAAAATATTACACACGCTTTCTAGACGACGTGTTCATTTTAGTTCAAGGGGGCGAAGAGGTCATAGTAGATCTCATTAACTACATGAATGAGACTACTTCATTCTTGAAATTTGCTTACCATTTCTCAACAAAAGAAATTGATTATCTCGATGTGAAGTTGGTAAAAGATTTGAGTAACAACCGGTTCCAGTCATGTATTCATAGGAAACCAACCTACTGTAACTCCTTGTTGCACTTCTCCAGTAACCACCCACCGAAACAAAAAAGATCAATTGTTAAGGGACAATTAGTCAGAGCGGTGCGGATGTGCAGTACAATCCAAGCATTTGATCTTGAATGTACCACTTTGAAAGTAATGTTTATGAATAGAGGATACCCAGTAGATTTGATTGATGACTTGATTGAGGAGGTTTCTTTAAAAAGGGACAATGGTCTTTACCAACCTTTATTAAATAATAATGAACAGGTCTCTTCCCAAATGATTGATGATGGGACAGATTTTATAACAAATATTACCTTGACTGTTAATACTGACACCAATGAAGGTTCAAAAGAGGCTGACTTCAAGACAAGTCTGGTCACTACGTACTTTAGGTGTGTGGGGGACTTGTGTTCTGTAATTAAAAAGAATTGGTACTTCATTCAAAACAACTCTACATTATCAAATACACTGGGTACATACCCTTCTATTGTTTACAGGAGGGGTAGTAACTTAAAAGAACTCCTGCAGAGATGTAGATTGGGTAATTCCTCCACAAGACAATGTGGTACATCAATTTGTGGGGCTTGTAACAGGTGTAGATTTCTCAAAACAGGGAGCTCGTTCACTATTAGGGATAAGAAATACACCATCAATTCTAGGATAAACTGCAATACAAAATCTGTGGTTTATGCTGCCTTTTGTGACTGTTGCCCCGGGTTTTATATAGGGAAAATGGACCATAGGTTACGGGACCGCATCTATCAACACTGTTATGCCATTAAGAACAAGAAAAGTGATAATGCTCTATCAAAACATATCTTGAACCACATGGGACATAGTTTTCACTTCATGGGGATCGACCATATCACTATGGGGATTAGGGGGGGTCCCCAGTCCCTCATTTTGGAAACCAAAGAGCTCGAGTGGCAAATTCTGTTAGATGCTTTTTCTTACCCTGGCTTAAATGAGTGCTGCAATATCTCTTCTGTCCTAAGGTACAGAAGTTATTTGAGATAGGACAGCGTGTTAGGGTTAATATGTTGTTAAAATATGTTTGAATGGACTTGTCTTTTTATTGCTGTGGCCTATGGTCAGGGCTATTTAGTTTTAATATTAGTGATGTAAATATGAATGTGTTCTTTATTTTATAATTGTGGATGCATATTAAACCTGTTTCTTATGTTTTAAACTAACTTAATTTGATAGGGTAGAAGTACTTTTATGAGTGATCCACTTGATGTGAAATTTTTTAACTTTGTTAAAATACGGGCAATGCCTGCTTTTACTTAGTTATAGTGTTACTAAGTATCTAGTTTGGCTAATGATTTAGTCACAACGTAACTAAGGAAGTGACATCACGTTGCTCTGTAAGTGTATAAATTTTAAAATGTTGGCGCTTTTTTTCTTGTATTTCTTGTTTTTCTGAAGAAGCTTCTGCAGTGGCAGAGGCGAAAACGTTAAATTTCAATAAAGTGCGTTAAACTCAACAACTTGGTTGTGATCCTGACTCGTTGACGCTATTTTTGTATTCAAAAATTGTAAATGATGATATTATGACTGGCTTACTCAAACCCACAACTTACTGAGGAAGGCTTCATAAACCACTCTCAGCAGCAGACCATGATATAGGCTAAAGCAATGGATGGTTTCAAATGCCATGCTGTGCTAATCTCATCACTGATGCTACTGGATAATACAGCAACAAAATTCAGCGCTACCTTTACTTGCATTTTTGCATGAAATTTCTATGCTGTCATTGTTAATTCATCTCATACTGACACTATACAGCTTCTATCAGTTATAGGCTTCTGTAATGGTAGCAAATAGCTTAAAAATGCTACGTTTTTTAAATCAGTAAGTGCTCCTCTTGCCCTCTGTCCCTTCCCACCCTTCAGAAGCTTCTGGCACCCATATTAACTCCTTCCTTACACTAGGGCAGTTGCATATAACTTGACATTATTATGATTACAGCAATTCTGCTATTTAAGTATATCAGTAATATGCCAGTTTTATTTCATTAGAGATTCTACATGAGCGTACCAGTCTTAAAGCTGTGATGGCTACTAATTCATGCCTGCTAGCTGTTATTATGTATTACAATTTAATACAATCAGGAAGGTGAATCAAAGAACTTTTGCTTGGCTTTAAAAATGTGTGCAAGGGGCCTCTGATTTGAAAAAACCCAAAGGTAAACTTAATCCACCACTGGCCAGATGCATTTTCTTTGAATGTAGGTTTCAATGCTGTTTCAGTGAATGTGAGTTTTAAAGGCAAAAAAGTATTAAAGATATGTCTGTTTATGAGAGACTGTATTGCTTGTTTAGCAAATGTCTATGTGTTTGTGCTGTAAAATTCAAAATAAAAGTTTTACATTAAATCCAAGTATCTGTAATCATTATAGAAGTAAAGCAGAAAACAGTATGCAGATAGAGTTTTGAACAGTATTTGTGGCAACTGGGGAGAAATGGAGAGATAGCCAAGTAATGGGTCACCGTAATGGCTGCGTGTGTGGGAGTACCGCATGCATGGGGGGGCATGCGTGGGGGGGTACGCATTTTGCTTTCATGTACATGTCCAGAATTTTTGCCATGAAAAGTTGACAACCCTAGTCACCATAGCCAGCTGGAGTTTTGTAAAGAATGATATGTCTTTTGAATATCAAACTGATTTATACAAGATGCTTGTGGTACAAATGTATTAGAACTGTATGTCATTTGTATATTAAACTGATTTGGTACAGATGCCTTTACTAAAAACGTATTTGTGAGCTTGGCTTGTGTTGAAATGTATCAACAGTGTACCCTGCTGAAATGAAGAGAAATGTACTTGTGTTATTGTAGATTAATTAAATGTATATGTTTTAATAGAGGATACTGCCACAGCAGAGGTTAACGTTATGAAAAATAACGGAAATGTAAATGAGCTGTTAAACCATTTAAAGGTACCCTACAGTGCTGAATAGGGCCAGAGATGATGGGTCTAGAGAGGAGCCTTTGCCCATTAGCTCAGTGAAAAGAGGAGAGATCCCAGGCACTGCCATAAAGGCTCTAAATGTGTATTGTAGCAGTCTGCTAAACGCCTGTCTCAAACCTCAAATGGAGATACTGTAGGAACATAGAGTCAGGTGACCAGATGAGGTCATTCTGCAAGTCATCTTGGATATTATATTTTACAGGGAGTAATCTAAGAGTACAGAGTATTCTGTTTGGAAGCCTGACTAGAAAGACCCTCACCCACAGCATCTTGCCTTGTGGTAGTAAGTTACTTAATTAGGGAGCAATGATTATTTTAGATTAGTCAAGAATATAGTGAAGCTTATTTGAAATATTGTTTTTCTTTATTTGTCTGAGTCTGTCCATGAATGTTCTTTTCAATATTTCCTGTGAACTAAACTCTGTGGCTTACTGTTAATCTATATTCAGTATTTTCATACTCTTTTGTTATTTATTATTAAATATATTTAAAACTTTTATTGTGGCTGATCCTTGTAGAAAGTACCTAACCTTTGAGAGTATGGTCACACTATGTGGGCCACTCCAGAAGGCCTAGCTATTTTGGTCCTCTACTACCATTTGTATTAGTATTAATATTGCACTGTGTAATTTGATACCCTTTGAAGAGCCTTATAGTAACTGACTGGTGGCAGTGAGTCTACCAATTAGAATGGGCAAAGTTGGTAGCGCAGGTAATCTGTGCCAGCCTTTCTCAGGTGTGAGTGTGAGTGTGTGTGTGTGTGTGTGTGTGTGTGTGTGTGTGTGTGTGTGTGTGTGTGTGTGTGTGTGTGAAAATTAAATCTTAAAGAGATTTAAAATCTCCATAATTACTTGCTCAGCATAGGGATGACACATATTGGCGGCTACCAAATATTGGTTGAAGTGGTGGGCATCACAGCTACTATGAAACAGTTATTACAATCCATCCTCCTACAAAGGTTACCAATCCCCATCCCAAAAAAAACAAGAGTCTTCTCTCAAAACTTCACCATCTCCTACTGAAATGTATATGATCAGGAAATATCAACTCAAGCCCAGGACCACCTCAATTCATCGTTCAGTTACAAAACTTAATCACCTATCAGATCAGAAATAGCAATCTTAAAATTGTTTGTCCTAATGCATGCAGTCTTAGTAATGAATGGACCTGTCTTGAAGCATGGCTGGTAACAGGAAATCCCCATATTCTTGCTATATCAGAAATCTAGTTCAAAGATGTTTGCTATCCCTCTACTTTCATGTAGGACAGCTACTATATCTGCATCTATAACTATATCTGTATAAAGTTAAAACATGCAAGGCCCTAGATCTGTTCCCCTTTATTCACTTATCATTATGTTCTAGAGCTGTATCGGTGTTTCAGTTTCTAATCAAAAGGAACACCTCAATTACAGTTGTGGATTGGACTAATTTTCATTCTACAGACAACCAGATTACCAACTGGGTACTCCCTCACTTTACATTAGGTGGGCATACTCACATGTGGATTACCATAGTTTACACCCCCACCCTCCTGTGTCTCTGTTTTACAAAAAAGCTTTACACTATATGTTCTCTAAAGGCATACATAACAGCACAGTTATTTTTGGTGATTTCAATATCACTGCTATTGGTAAAGTCTCATTGTCTCTGAACAAAATGTTACAGCATTTCAGCCTGACCCAAATAACAGAAGTTCCTATATGAACCAATACAAGAACTGGCTCTACCTCCACAATTGACATAATAATGACCAACATTCACAATGAAATACCCTCCAAGGCTCTGAGTGACCACTCAATTATTAAATCCATTTGGTCACTGAGAACATATAAAAAATCCTGAAATGATTGAAGGAAGAGCTTTTCCTAATAATAAGCTATGAAGTCTCAATACAACACTAAGTGCTATAGCTTGGACTCCCCTGTATGCCAGCTGTGAACCCACCTTTGCTTTAGAGTTTTTCAGCACAAATCTGACCACAGTTCTGGATCCAGTGCACCCCCTTAAAAATAGGGCTCAGATCATGGTGTTACTTATGGCTTTCATTGGATATTACCCCAACAACACTATAGAGATACACCAAACTTTTCTGAGTAAAGAAATAAAAAGAATTATAACAAATACTGCAAAAGCCCTGTACCTTAGATACTGGGGCCACATAAACATTTCTGAGTTCTATAGATTTTCATTTTATTTTTCCCCCTTTATGATGACCAAGGGATTATACAAAGGCAGGGATAAAAAGAGCAAAGGTTAATATTATGGTATGTGATTTTACTGTATTCAAATTGTCAGCTATTTTGGATAACCTGAAATACGTTGGTATGAAAAGTACAGGTACCTTCTAATGTTTTCCTTTACTGTCCAAGATGGCAGCATACTTGTTTTCCTGTCTGTAATATCTAACTTTTTCCTGTAAATGGATAGCATATGTTTGTGAAATCAGAATTCAGTTACCTTTATGTTTTCCATCTAGAGTGAGGAAAATACTTTTCAATTGTCACTGGAGGGAGAAAGTAGATTATATATGGTACTGCCCTGCCTATACTTTTTGAAACCCTAACTGACCTTTCCTACTTCACTTTCTTTAGCTTAACTGTTGCCCAAACCACATTTCCTGTTCTTTACTTAGGTTAGTAGGTTCATTGGATGATACTAGGCTATTGGCCCCGAGGCCTCTATAAACCTAGCCAAGAATTTTGCCCATGTTTCCACAAAGTCAGCACCTGTTAGCCCTGTCTAGCTGGGACACAGGTGGGATCCCAGGGGTATACTTTCTTTTCCCATCTAGTCATCCAGGTTCCTCTTAAAGAGGGCTAGTGAGGTACTCTGCTTGACATGGAGAGAGTCTATTCCACAGGGTCTATATCACGTTGTTGAACTTTTAAAAGTTTGAACGAAATATGGTCGACACCACATGATCGAACTTTTAAAAGTTCAAACATTTCAACGGAGAGCTCCATACAGTGCAGAATGGGAAGATTTCCCTTTCTGCATTGTAGTGTGATCTCGGAGTTGGTATATTTGAAGAGCAGGGGAGTGTGGGGATGCAGCCCCCCATGTGTGGGGTGCAAAGGGGCTTGACCCCCTGCTTAAACTGTTCAGGTAGGTGTTTTCTTTGGTTTATTTATTTTTTTATTACATTTGCAAACTTTTAAAAGTTTGATCATATGGTGTCGACCATATGACGTTCAAACTTTTTAAAAGTTCAGTTATGTAATATAGATGCATTTCACAGATGTGGGAGTCTTTGGGACACAAATCTATCCTGGTAACAAGTTCTATTAATGTCATAGACCAGGTTGAGGCCTTGCGTGTGGGTTGCATGAGTGGAGTTTGATTTATGGATATGCAACAACACCATCAAGGCCGGGTCTGAGATGGTATTGTATGCCAGACACAGGTCACCTCTGAGCAGTTTGTATGAGACTGAGTTGAGAGACAGGGCATTTAGCCTATCTGTATAGGATAGGTTTTTGAGACCCTTTATTTTCCTGTTCAGGAACTTCTGTGGTCTGTCTAGCTGATGCATGTGCTTGGCAAGGTACATGCCAAAGAGGGCATTGTACTCGATAATGGGTCTGATAAGGGAGCAGTACAGGAATTTATGACCTCCTTGTTCCTTGATGAAATACCCTTATTTATGAGTTGGGCAATGTAGAAAGCCTTCTATACAATAGAGGCAAAGTGGTGATCAAAAGTCAGGTTGCTATTAACATGGGTGCCCAAGTCCCTCCCAACTGATTGCGAGCTTAGTACATTGTTATTAATGTGATATTAGTGGGGACTCCATTTTCCCCAAAGGGGATAATGATGCATTTCTTGGAATTCAATTTGAGGCCATGCTTCTGACACTAGTCATTAGTTTGGGTAAGGCCCTTGAGGCTGTGTAGGTGCTCATATAGTATTTCTGTGTAGGCTTGGAGATTAGTGCTAGTTCGAAATGAAGGGACAATGGCTGGGAAGGTGCTTATACCTGCTCTCAGGAGGTTGTAGTCAGCTTAGCAAAAGTTTTTTGTTTGACCCTGGCAAGGGTGGGTCAGAGGAGATGGTGACTTTCAAAGTGATCACTTTACGCTTGGATCTTACCAAGGAGGATGATACTGTAGGGGTGCTATAGCTTCTATTTATGTTGGTTAGTAAGACGTTCAGGATATTTTCACCTTTCATGGGGGTGTCAACCAGCTAATCCAATGCATTGGCATGGACGAAGCCGAGGAATCTCTGGGCATTCTTGTTTGTACTAGAATAGGTCTTCCACTCTATGGATGGGTAGTTAAAGTCACCCAGGATCAGGGTAGAGGGTTGAATCTTGATTGATTCAAGTAAGTCCAGATAGGTGGAGTGGGCATCCTGAGCCATGGTTGGGGGTCTGTTGCAAGTTATGATTTAAATAAGTGTTTTGTCAACAGTTAACTGTATGTGGAGTGTCTCCTGTGTGTCATACTGTTTGACCAGCCTGGAGGTGTGCATGTCTTTGATAAATATTGAAACACCATCTCCTTTGACTCTGTAGCCATCTGTTTGGAGTCTGAAAGTATGGTAGGATGAGTAACCTGGTAAGGCTGGGGTGCTCTATGCAGTGTTAAGCCAGGTTTCTGTGACTGCACAAATGTCAGCATCTTTGAATGAGTGCAGTTTCATGTTAAGACTCCCAGCATTTAACACCATAATCTTTAAATTTTATTTAGAAGAAATTTTCACATTGGTAATTTTGTCCTCATGAATTTGCCTAGAAAGGGTGCTATAAAGGAGGCAAGAGCCTTTGCCAGAAGCCTGAAGCCCAGTGGAGACAGATGAAGGCCATCTCTGGCAAAGCATCGTGGTCTGTTAATCATGTCCTCCCAAGCTGTCAGATACTGGATCCCCCTGGAATGACACCAGAAACTAAGCCAATTGTTAAAATCAATCATTTTCTATTTGCATTGAGACATCGTTCTGGGTGATGGTATGATTTTGCTTAAGGGTAGGAACACACCTGACTGGGACACATATTCAGTGAGCTGAATCATGTCTCTCATTCACACCAACATAGTCTAAGACAGAGTCATAACAGTACCTGTTGTTGAGAGACTTGAGTGTGTGCATGATATGGCAGATTCTAGCACCTGACAAGCAACTCCTTGTCTAGACTGGTAAGGGGCACATCTGTGTGTCTCATGATAGACTCTCCTATGACTAGTATCTTGGGTTTGTGGTTGGGTCTTAGAGATTGTGAGACACAGACATGTGCACTATTTTGTATTTGGTGCTGTGGGTTGTGATGTGCATGCGTGTTTTTGCTGCGAAGGACTCTTTTGTTTAAGTATGTTTTTGTTGAGTACCTCCGCATATGTTGGAGTGTGATGTACAGGTGTGGGTGTGTTAGAGGCATGTGATGTTTGAACAGACAGCCTTCTCAGTGCCAGATGTACTGGCTTGTGATTGAATCAGCAAGGATTCTAGGTTCTTAATGCAATTGCGTCTCTCACATATTGTTTTCCTAGGTGGTAGTAGTAGAGGATTGTCTGTATACATGAGGCAATTGCTACACTGTCTCAGAATGCACATATCAACTAGATTAGCAGGAGAAACCAAATGAAATTGTTTGTCTATGATTGTCAGAATCTGTGGAAGAGAGGTCAGGGATAGTAGTGTAGGTACTGTCTGAGGACAGTGCCTAAAGGTGTGATTGGTGCTGGGTAAAATCAATACAGTAGCTGCAAGGGAGGGATTCACTTAAAATGGAGTGTTGGTAAGGGAAAAATGCAGCATTCTAAGGGGATCCAGTATCTGTCTGCCTAGGATGACATGGTCGACAGACCATGATGCTTTGCCAGAGATGTCCTGCACTTGTCACCGCTGGGATTCCGGATACTGGCTAAGGCTCTTGCCGCCCCTATAGTGCCTTTTTTAGGCAAGGTTCAAATGACAAATTCACCACTGTAACAGAAACAGACAAGTAAAAACTGAGGGTAATGCTACTCAATGCTAGAAGTCTAAATCTCAAAATGCACTCCCTTGTGGCACTCCTTAAAATGGAGAACATCGATATCTGTGCAGTGACTGAGGCCTGGTTCAAGGCTCCAGAGAGCACCCCTGAATTACGAGGCTATAACTCATACCACACTTTTCGGCCACTAACCTGGACAAGAACACCAAAGGTGAAGGTGTGTCCATATTCATTAAGGATATCCACACCTCCAGGCTAGTTACTCAGCATAATGCATCCAAGGTTATCCAAGTGCAACTAATTCTGGGCAAAACTGCAATCCAAATTGTACCTTGCTACAGATCCCCCACCATGCCCCAGGATTCCCACTCCTCTTTTCTTGATATACTGGAAAATATTAGGGTTAAACCAAACACCCTAATAATGATTGATTTCAACTACCCCACAATTAACTGGGAAATCTACTCATGTACCAACTCCTTCACTCAACGCTTTCTGGAATTCATAAATTTAAATGCCCTGGATCAACTTATCCACACCCCCACAAGGGACAACAATATCCTAGACCTAGTCATTACCAACATGAGTGACCTGAAGTCAACTCCTCGTTCAGATCCGACCATAAGCTAATCACCCCAGATATCCACGTCCTGCCCCGACCCCCTATTAGGGAAACAATGGTAAAAAGTTTCTCCAAAGCCAACTTCATGCTTCTTAAGGCAGAAGTGATGAACTACACTACACCCATGCAGATGGACAATGCAGTTACGACTGCTGAATCCTACACAAATGCACTCTATAAGCACTTACATGCGTACATGGATCGTGCTATTCCAAACAGAGCCAAGACACTATCCTCCAAAAAAAGGAAGCCAATCTGGTGTTCCTCTGCCATAAACAAACTCTACAACAGAAGGAAGAATTTGTTCCAGAAGAGAGCAAAATCCCATGAGTGAAGGAGCTTGCTGGTCAGCCTTAGTAAGAAGCTGAAACATAACATAAAGTTCTCTCATATTAATATTCACAAATGACATAGAATTATTTACAAAATTCTAGCTAGCTGGGCTGGCAGCCTCACAGTGGGGTAAATGAGCTTAATATTACTTGGGTACCCACTGATCCAAGTAAGGGCCCAGTGTATGTACATTAGTACAGGATCCTGCTGGCATCCTATGAGCGTATACAGGAGAATTTTGCTACCCTAATGGAGAAAGGCATTATAAGGCAGATAAAAACCTTGCAGAACTCCTCTATATAGCCTATTCTTAAACCCACAGGTAAGTGGATGCTCACTATTGATTACAGAAAGCTAAATCAGAAGGTGCTCTTATCTCATTGGCCTATGATTTATCTAGATCAGAGCTTGAGTAGGGTTGAGTTTGCAAAATGCTTCATCACAGTGGATGTCTGAAATGGATTCTGGACACTGAAAGTCCATCCCCATCCTTCACATTTGAAAGAAAGCAGTACACCCAGAATAGGTATCCTTTTTGGTACCTGAACTCCTCTGCAGATTTTAATATCCTCCTGCACAAAACCATGCCTGATGAGAAAGTAGACAAAATCTGATTTATGTGTGTGATGTACTAATCAAAAGCAACACCTTTGATGAACATTTGGCTTAAGTCACCTATCTGTTGAACTAGCTAATAATGCTGGAGCCAAATTGCCCCTCACAAAAGGGCAGTGGTTGAGAACCAATGTTAACTATCAAATATATAAAATTCAACTGGATGAGTTATATCGTCAAAACAGCAAAATAGAAGCAATCCAATGAATCAACCCTCCAAAACACCCGAAGAAGCTAAGAAGTTTCCTAGGTATCTGTAATTACTCTAGGCAGTTTATTCAGGACTATACAAAAGTGGCATATCCTCTTACCAAGTTGCTAAAAAATCAGAACCCTAAGTAGGGGAGAGAGCAAAAAAAAAAAAAAAGTCATACAAGCTTTAAGGCATAGTTTGAGTCAGTCCCCATGCCTGGCATATCCACAGATGGGCAAGCACTTCTATTTATAAACAGAATAAACTGACATCAGTGCTCTCCTATATCAAAGGCATAATTCTGATCACCATGTTATAGCTTATGCCAGCAACACCCTAAATGAGGTAGAAAAAAATATTTTTTTTTAAACAATTTTTATTGAATTTTTATAAACAAAGAAATCTGTGAATTTAAACAAATTGAATAAAGCAAAACCATATACAACACACCTATTTACAATGCCCATAACATACAAAATTTACAATGTATATGTTGCATCTTATCTAATAAATTCTTTAGTTTTATCCATGATAGTTTCTTATGAGTTACTTTTGTTGATCTTAAATCAAGGGTAAACAGTTCTCTTTTACATACAGTTTTGGACAGTAAAATAAACTCAGAAAAATAGAGGATGTTTCTACTTTTCCAGTTTGCCGTTATAATTTTCCTTGTGATTGCAAGAAGAGACCAAA
This sequence comes from Protopterus annectens, assembly GCF_019279795.1. Lineage (NCBI taxonomy): Eukaryota > Metazoa > Chordata > Ceratodontiformes > Protopteridae > Protopterus > Protopterus annectens. Next base: position 1,684,726,787 of record NC_056741.1, read on the forward strand.
GAAGATGCACTCATGTCTTTGGAGTATATACTAGTATCGGTGCATTAAATAATATCAAAGAATCTGAAATGTCACATTTGTCAGACCACAAAGCCTTTGAAAAGGACTGCCAAAAGGTTGCAACTGTTTTACATTCAAGAAACATATGTGCCCAGTCAGCAAACAAAGTTTCTTTGCATCTCCAACATTTATGAGTACTAGTATGTGAGCTAATTTATTAGGGTTAATGTAGCTCCTATGAATAAACTTCCAAGTTGAAATTTTCCATAAAGGAGATGAGGTTGTGTTGTTAACTGAATTCAATGTCAAGGCTCTATCAGAGTCTGAAAATTTAGCTTTATTTAATTTTTCAATATAACTCCATAAAGAATCTTCTGGTATTTGTAAGTCTGCTCTTAGTGTTTTGTAAATCCAAGATAATGAAAAGCCTATGTTGTGGTTAGTCATACTCAGTTCACAAAAAAGAGAGATTACTTTAGGATATAATGAAACATCAAGCACTTGATTTGATTTGAGCTCATTTAGTAGATGTTCTCTAAAAATCTGGATATTTAACCAGTTATTTTGATTATAATTATACGTAGCCATAAGGCTATTTGTGTTATATATATCCTTACTGCCAATGAATTGGTGCCAATATATCAGACCATTTTCCTTCATCACCATTAATTTCTCTCTGTTAAATGAATCTAGACATTTTCTTGTCAATGCAACCGGAAATATTAAGAATAGGAGATATCTTGTCTTATAGTTACTGTTCATTATCTTTTTAAAGTTGTCTAATATGTAGCTGATACAATGAGGGTATCTTTCAGTTATATTTTCTTTAAAAATTATGTCTTTTACAACCAAAAACGTCTTATTATTATCTGTAAACAAGTCATTATTTATCGTCTCATCAAGGTTAGAAAGCAATATAGTTTCATGCAATTTCTTCTAGTTTGATGTATACTTATTACTTAACCACTGACTCATATCAGCATAAAGTTTTAGAGTCAGAAATGCAATGCCTCCCTTATCCCATTCCCTACAATGTCAATCATATCTTATTCTTGGTTTCTGCGGATGCCATAAAAATTTAAATAGAAGTGAGTTGAGTTGTTTTATTAATTTTTTTGGAGGTCCAACTATTATAGTCTGAAATAGGAATACATTTTTTGGTAAAAACACACATTTTTATTAAGGATGATTTTTCTTCCATAGAGAAAAACATTTCCCCCACTTGCATAGATGTTCCTTAACCACAGTTATCAGATTATTATAGTTTGAGTGTATAATGTCTTTTCAATTTGTTTTTATCTGCACACCTAGATATTTGAAAGTGTCATTTTTCCAGTTACAATTACTGTGTTTTTCTAATATGGTGCATATTTTTTTGTTTAACAGTATAGTTTTCATTTTGTTAGTGTTGAATTTTAAGCTTGAGATTTCTTCAAATTTTTTTAGAGATTTTATAATATCGTGTAGTAAATAATTTATATTCCCAATAGTTAACAGAATGTTATCTGCAAAAAGTTGTATTTTACAACAGTGATAAGAATTAATATCAAAGCTAACAACATTAGTGTAATTTCTGAAGTAGTTGGCTAATGGTTCCACTGCTAAGGCAAATAATAGGGGTTGAAAGTGGGCAGCCTTGTTTGGTTCATTTTAATATTTTGATTTGAGTGGGTAAGTAAGCCTCAATTTTGATGTAAGACACCAAATTTTCATATAGATTGTTTATTAATTTTATAAAATCAGGTGAAAAATTAAATGATTCTAGTACTTTGTATAAATAAGCCCAAGTAATAGAGTCAAAAGCTTTGTCCAGATCTAAACTAATAATGGATAATTCTTTCTTTTTCTTATTCGCTAGATCTATTAAGGATAGAATTTTGATGACATTGTCTTGAACTTTCCTGTTCGATATGAAGCCTGTTTGATCTTTTGCTATTAATTTTGGCAAGAAGTGGTTTAATCTTTTAGCGAGAATTGAGGTGAAAATTTGTAGAAAAAACTTCTGATAGCCTTGGCATGGATGGAACTGAATTACCTCATTCAAAAGGCAATAAACAAGGCAAAATAAGCTTTATACACTCTGGAGAAGGAACCAAAGACTGTTATATTGTATCTTGACAACTCTGGGACTGGTAAATCCAAAAAGGTAGATCCATTCTCAGGTATGGACAGTGGATTGTGCCAGACAGATGCATTTATCCAGACTTCCCTGCAACTGAACTGCACTTTAACCCCTATTAAAGGAGTCCGCATCCTGGTGCTAGGAAGTATTACCTGTTTTTTGGATTGCCGTAAAGAGAAAGTAGACAGAAAATGCAGAACTGTTCCACTGTGTCCAGTGCCTGCTGAGAACCAGAAGTCTTTAAGCCAGAACCATTTCAATTTGTTTTGACCACTTGGTATGCTGTTTGCCTCATCATACTGCCAGGAATGCTGCAAGAAATTTGATGTTTTTCTGACTTTATTGCTGTACAGCAAGTAAGTTTTATTAATCAGTGCCAACTAAAAACTAATTTAATAATTTATTTCTTATGTGCTAATAAGTCCTGTTTTTTTCTACAAACTTCTTGGTGCATGTTAACTGTTTTAATGTTGACTTGACTGTAACCTAGAATAATAGGATTTGGAAAGATGGACAGATAAATATACAGCCAATGTTTTCTCACTCAAACACAAATACTTTGCTTTTAATATAAAGTATTACATTCCAGCGTACTTGTTCTAACAGTCCCTGTCTACACATCTCCTGGCTCTGCTTACTGCCTCATCAGATGTCTCTTCTGGCAGTGATGACTGCGTGTATGATCCGTACCATAACATGTGTTCACCCTGCCCCACTTGATGATCACTTTCGTCAACTTTTCCAATATTATACTGTGTCTGAATCTCAAAACTGATTCACTGTAATGCAGTATCTGTTTTCTCACTTGCTTAGTCTTCTAGTTTTCAGGTCCCAAGAATCTCTTCTCTGTCCTCTCATTGGATTTCCTCTCCACTGCTTCTTACCGCATTCTCACTACCCCCTCCTATCTGTAACCTTTCCATCTCAACTTCCACTAAATTCAATCTTTTTCAATGTTTGTGGTGATTTTTCCCTCCCTTCCTGTAGCCTATATAATTTCTTCCCATCCCTCCTGTATGTTTCCTACAAGATTTCTCTACACTTCTACCTCTTTCCCCCTTACCTGTCCCATCTAGCTGAGTGTCCCTCCCTGACCATTTATTTCCTATTCACCTTGTGTTGATTTCTCTCTGACTATCTCTGGCTACATTTTCCTCTTACTTTTGCTCAGAGTGCATCTGTAGAAAGTCTTATATCTGTGAACATAAACAACTGAGGCTCTGTCAAAATGGAAGGAATGGAGCCAGTTGGTACTTCTTAGGACCTGAATAGCAGTAATAAGCTTAATAAACGGACATACCTTGTGGTTCAAGTTCCACTGAAAGATACTACTGTTATATATAACAAAAACAGAACGCAGAGTTGAAAGCAGCTGTGGACTCTGGCCTTGCTAAGACTACCATTCTTGAATTGGCAGTGAAACTCCAGGTGTCCCAACTACAAGAATGTATGGCAAAAGTTGCAGACAAAAACAGACAGTTACAAGGGATCTGAAAGACCATTCCTAGAATAACCCAGTATTTGTAGAACTGAAGGAGAGTACAGACGGGGGAAGTGAACAGGAATCCTGGAGCAAAGAAGCCCTAAACCTTAACCCTTCTCCCCTATTTGTCAATGAAAGAGTTCATCATGTTCTGAGGCCTCATCAGAGTGCTAACAGCCTTCTGGGCAGATAATTTCCCAGTAGCTTAATGAAAGCATTAAACTGTGTCTTTTTAAAAAGCAAGAGAAGGCAAACCCATTTTGTTGTGTAGTAAGACTGCCAGGACTTTGATCTGATACTTTTAAAGCTATGAGGGCTTTTTCTCCAGTCCAAGCTTTATACTACCAAAATGACATTTCCTCCAGATCCACATATGCAGCCACACGCTGCATGCATCTGGAAAGGAAGAATTGGAAATTTGCAGATGTAGATAAAGCTATGCACTTTCTACAACCCAAACTCAACCCTAGCAGAAACATTCTGTCAAACAATTGTTTCCCAGTGACCTTCACCTAGAAAATTGATTGGACAATGCAACTATAGAAACTGAGATAATTGACATGAAAGATTTTGTGGGGGCATGCCCAGTCCAGTAGAGCATCTGTCAGACAATTAGTCACAGTAGAAAGGCATTACCATTGATGAAGACTTGGGGGGGGGGGATAAAAAGTAACTTATGCTTTGGTTCACCATATGAGCTGATAAAACCTGGCTCACATTTTTACTATCAAAGGAATTGTTTTTTGTGTGACAGTTGCTGTGCCCGATATAACACACACAATCATGAGTAAATTGGAAAAAAGTCAAGCAGAAATATACCAAGGTATAGTTCCATGGATGCAAACAATTTAAGTTAATATGAAAGATTAAAATATCTGAACTTGTGCAGTGTCTCATATAGATATTTAAAAGGAGACTTTATTCAGTTATAAGTTCATAGGTAAGTACTAGACTAGCTGTCTTTGTGGGACATTTTAAGCCTAGCCAGTATGTACAAAACTTTTGTAAGCTATCTACATGCTGAACAGCTGCTGTTTTCATATATATTCCTTTGGTCTTGGCAATCCTCAATAGCTTGTTAATATTCTGCACAAGATGTTCCACTGATCAGTTAGCCTGTGACCAAAATGGAGACTTAGTTTTATATGGACAAAATCTTAGCACTTTCATAATTCTTTTAACTGATGGCTGCCAAATGTAAACAGTGAATGTATATGGGAAAGTAATGTCTCCCCACTGTCTGGCATTCCAAAAGTTGTAAATATTTTCTCAAAAACTGTTATTAGTACATATGAAGATTTGAAAAACACTGGGTTATCAACAAGGCAAATGGAGCAATTGTATATGACAACTAATTTACTTTTATTTATTTGACATTTGTTTACCGGGAAAGTCCGACTGGACAGAAGTCCATTTTCAGTGGAGGCCTTTGGAGAAAAGCTCCTCTGTTATACAGAAAGAGAAATAAGATATAAATTATACAAATACAAATAATGATTATATAGTTATGGTGCAAAAATGGGATACAAAGGATAAAGTATGTCTTTAAGATAACGCAAAAGTTAAGTAGCAACAAATAATTAAAAAATGTTAACAAAAACAAATGTACATGGTCACATTGTAGTTATTTCATATATACAGAGAAGTATGTCAGAGACATGGTAGAGAATGACTGTGTTGAGTGTATGACATTGCTATTGTTTATTATTTACTGACTAAAAACATTCATGTTCAAGGAGATCCATGATTGTTTTGAGAGCTGAGACATTTGTCAGAGGAAAATTTGGCTGAGTTTTTATATTTGCTTAGCACAACAAACAGTCTAGTGTTTTCTTTATTACTTCATCCTTGCTGCAAAATCATATCTCCTCATCAGCATTGAGTGTATTCATGGTTTATGTGATATATATTTTCTGGCATTCATTTTAAAGACTCACACCTCACTGTACTTACACATATCTTCCTTTCCTGTATTTATCATATTGAAGTACCTTCTGAAATGTTTTGTCTTATAATTCACAGTCAGTTTCACCGTACTGTACAAAGTCAAGTTTCTAATACCATCCCTTGCACAGTCTACTGCTTATGTTAATAATACCTGCTTTTATTACATAGCTTGATAAGTGAACACCTACCTGCTCACTTCAGCCAAGGTTCAGTGATTGTTTTTCTAAAATAGAAAAATGCTCTCTCAGTCCTGCTCTGTCTGCCATTGCTACTCCTGGGGCTCACTTCATGCTCCTACTCTACACCCATTTTCTACCCATCCCCAGTTACACTAATTATAAACTAAGCAGGCACCACCCACAAAAATGCAAGAACCAATCACATACCAGGTCTCAATAAACACTGTATCTATTCACAACTTCCTACCTTAATCGTACACTCTTCCCTTCACAATTGTTTCCCACTTTAGCCTCAGTTTTTCTACCACTAATAATCTTTATCTTTGATCACTCCTGTCTACCTGCTTATTTACTTTCTTTGTCACACTGTCTTACAATTACAGTCATCATTATTACATAATTTATTGAGTATAAATCATCAAACTGTAACATAAACTTTGTCTCTGTAGTACTACATGTAACTATTTCAAATGAGTCAGCTAAATATACCCAATATCTTAACTCACTTTAGCACATCATAGTCTTAGCCCAAACACTTACTTTTCTGCTTCTTACTTTGCTTGCTGACATGACAATTTACCATATCAGTCTCCCATCCAAATGACTGTGCTATCAATTGTTGCAATATAACACTTTAAAAACATCTTTTCTGGTATATACTAAATATCCTGGTTATTCTTTCACACAACACATATAGCTATGCTAAATAAGGCAAGAGAGTTCAAAAAATCTCCACACAGATTAAATACAAGTGTAAGCAGTTTTTCACTCATCACCACACCATAACTACCCTGAAACATATCCCAGACATTCACCCCAACCTTGGTCCCACACAACAGCAACATAATGCTATAATTCCAGCAAATGCAGATAGTCGCATCACACTACACCTCTCAAAAACTGTCTAACTTAAACTTTTGTAACATCAGTATCAGAAGTATGTGTAATAAGACAGAAGACATCCCTGCTTTTTATTTCCAGTGTATAATTTCTGCCACAGAAATGTGTTAAAACACAAAATACATGATAATAAAATGTCTTACTACATCTATAACATATTCAGAAAGGAATAGAAAAATAAACATGAGGGTGTAGTTCCCATTATATATTACAACATTCTAGAAATAACCCCATAACCCTACCATATCCCCATTTATGCCAAATTACTGATTCCCACTTCAAAATAAACAAAAGAAAGACTATACGCATTTTCAGCATTTTATATTCTACAACATAATAACTTTATTCAGCAGGAAACACTCTTCATTGGATATCTCACAATAACCATCATAACAGGTGACCTCAGTATACACTGGAACCTCATTGATACTAATACCCCCAACAATGTACTAAACTTATACAGCTTTACTCAATTATCAATGCTACTCCTATACTCTATACATATAGTATTAAGTTCGTACTAGACTGGAATCTTACATATTGAATAAACAAGATAAATGCCTATGGAAGTCTACCTGACAGTATTAGTGAAAACCATCTAAGAATGAGCAATATAGGGACAGCACTATACAGTAAAACAACTACTTCATAATGAAACATGCAATATTTCCAAATTTAATAAGGAAACTTTTGTATCCACAGTGACTGCTTATAATTGGAATATACTAAAATCCATTCCTCTAGATGATGCAGTATCGCATTTCAACCAAATGTACTAAAGGAGAAGACACCATTCAGAATAGTCAAAACAAAAGAGAAATAAAACATAACACCATGATTGACAAAAAAAAAAAACAACAACAAAAAAAAAAACAAATAATTTAAGCTACAGAAATACAAAGCATAGAAAGAATGGTACAAGTTTAAAACATAAAACAACCTTCAGTATATCAAAAAATTAGAAAACTCACTGTATCATCCTGAGTAAGATGGTGGCACCTTGTGTGGTAGCAGCCTTTCTTACTCCTGAGGTGCATTTTGTGTTTTTATGTTGACATTTTGTAAATTGTTGATCTGTAGTCCATTTACTGGTTCATTCTTGACTTAGTTGAGTGTGCGGTTGACTGCAGCTATGATGACTGTGGTGTCTTTGCTGAGTTTTTGCTTCATTTAAGGATTATTAAACTGATTGTGGAAGGTTGGACCTTCAGTGGTGAGTTTGAACTGAATGTGGAGGGTGGAAAGGCTCATCCAGACTCTGGCACTGCTTGCTGTGAGGGAAATGTTAGTTTGCTTTTTATTTCTTGTTTTTTTGCATTACTTTATTGCCTTTTTCTATTTTGTATACTGTGATTTGTTTTCTTTACACTGTGTTTTACTTGTATTCTGCTTTTAACTGCATATTAAAATTGGAAGAGACCACACTTCTGTTTCTTGTGAGTTAAACAGAAATTAGAACAGGTCAGTTAAGAGGTTACACATAAGTTAGAACAGGTCAGTTAAGGTTAATCTTCTGTGAACTGAGGGGAATGAAACAAGAAACAAAACCTTATATTTAAGGGGTAAAATAAAACATTTCAGAGCTTTAGTGGAAAGGCTCATCCAGACTCTGTCACAGCTTGCTGTGAGGTAAAGGTTAGTTTGCTTTTTATTTCTTGGATTTTGTATTACTTTATTACATTTTTCTATTTTGTATACTGTGATTTGTTTTCAGTACACTGTGTTTTACTTGTATTCTGCTTTTAACTGCATATTAAAACTTGAAAAGAGAGCACAGCTCTGTCTCTTGTGAGTCAGAATTTTTAGAATTTTCCTACCATCCCACACTGTTACTGTTGTGTTCTGAAATACCACTGTCTTTCTAGTTGCCTGCCCCTTATGTTAATCTGACCATATATCTTGTTTCCTCTCTGCTAGTACCGGTTGGTGTGAGTAAGCCCAAAATTATCATTTTGTGAAATCACTCCCCTTCAACTATCTAAATTTATTGGCCATCCTACTGTAGTCCATGGTACCAGAATACAAAAGTACCCACCCCCTTTCAGTCTATCTTGCTCTTTAACTTTTTGTACAGCTAAAACTTAAGTTGCCCACTTTCATATCTGACTGCTTAGTGCACACTGCAGTTTTTAGGATAAACCATTTTTTCATCTTAACTTTAAGCATCTATTATTGCAAGACCACCAGTTATTGGAGAGCCCACATTCAGCTAGTCAATAGTCATCTTGGGATTAGTGCTTCTGTTTTTCTCCTGGTGACAGAAGGAGTACAGTGACATTATTTCCTGGAGACAGCTGGTCACCAGAAAGCCCAATAACTGCTTTATAGATGACAGCTTGAAATCTGTGCCTATATTCTGATCCTGGAGAGACTAGGAGCAGAGTGCATTGATTTCTGACTGTTTTTGGTTGGAGAGTGAGTGTCTGTGCTTAACATTCCTGACTGGTCTGGTTGTCATTCGAGACATTTACCAGAAAAAGGCTACAAGCCTACGGACCCTTGCATCACCTGGGACAAGACTGTGGATCACCAAACATTGGCTATGGCCTGCTTCTCTTCTTGGGATTGGTGCTAACATTTTGTTTCTGGTGAGGGAAGAAGCAAAGGGGTATTATATCCTAACAGAATGAAGTTGTGGTGAGACCAGCATTAGTAGGAGCCAGACTGAAGCCATTCATGTGACTCCCCTCTTTTCAAAATTCTTGACAAACTAATTCTTTGTTGTCAGTAAGTACTGCTTGGTTTGTTCTAACTTCAGAATATCTGCCTAAATACTTCATCCTTAAATTTTCAGGTTCTACGTATTAGTTTCCCCTCAAGTGTTTGGCAGTGCTCTATACAGACTCAGACATCTTGAGTGACATTTTTCCTGTAAAAGCACAACTGAAATTTCTCCAATATCTAGTTGCACACAGGACAACTAGTTTGGAGTGACAAGCATTGTCCACATAATTGTAAACCGGATACTCCTGACAGTGATTGATATTCTTACTCCAACAGTTTAATAAATAAAAAAGGGTCTGTTGCCATGGATATGAACCTTCCTACTGTCTCCATTACCAGCCTGGTGGATATGGGCATCATGAGGCAATGTAGAAATTGCCTCATGTTTACTAACAACCAGTTAATTCAGACAAACTAATATGGTATGTGAGAGATGTATTTACACAGCATCACTGGAGGCAAAGTTCTCACATAAAAGTAATCCTAATGTCAATAAGGTTGTCAGTAGTGCACATGCTGCACCCATCATGCACAATTCAAAGCAGACATATAGACCAACATATACTGAGGCACTTACATGTAACCTTCCTAAACCACAAAGACCTCCTAGAAAAAGTACACATAAGAAATATCCTCAGCAGCCCTAAATGCACTCTTTCAAAACAATACCCACATCAACAAATAGAGCTCCATCTCATGGAGCCTCTACCTCTAAGACCATAAGGCAAGTCACCACACAATCCAACATTCTAGTCATTGGAGACTCCATCATGAGACACACTGATGTCTCTCTCACCAGGCTGAGTAAGGAGAAAGTTATGGTCAGTTGCTTATCAGGGGCTACCCTCTGCCACATTACGAGTGCATTCAGGTCATTGGACCACAATTACCAATATGACTCAGTCATAGTCCATGTGGGTGTAAATGACATGAGACATACCTCCCTGGACTATATAAAGACAGACATCATAGAGCTCTCAGAATATGTGTCTCAGGCTGGTGTGAGCTTAGCATTGAGCAGCATTTTACCTTCTCCAAGGATGATGCCACAATATGAACAAAGGATGGCTGACTTTAATAATTGGCTTAGTTTCTGGTGTCATTCCAAGGGGGTGCAATATTTGTCAGCATGGAAGGAGATGGTCAATAGACCATGCTGCTTTGCTAGGGATGGTCTGCACCTCTCCCCTCTAGGCTTTCAAATATTAGCTAAAACATTGTCTTGACCCATAGTGCCTTTTTTAGACAATGCCAAACTAAAAGTACTTCTGACACAGCAAATCAAAACCAAGAAAATTTAAAGGTATTACTGCTCAGTGCTAGGAGCCTAAACAAAACAATTCCACTCCTGGAAGCTCTCTTTACCCTAGAGAATGCTGATGTCTGTGCAGTCTCTAAGATGTGGTTTAAAGCCATGGATAGCACGCCAACAGTGCAAGGTTATAATGCTTTCCACACATTTAGATCAGCTACTTGACAGGCAGGGACTAAAGGTGGAAGTGTCTCTATTTACATCAAAAAATAAATATACTTCAAGGCTGGTCAAACAGAACAATGCACTTGCGTTACTCCATGTTCAAATTACCGTAGGTAAAATCCAATACCACTTCCTTGCAAGCTATAGGTCCCCCTCTATGACCCAGAAAACCCATACCATGTATTTAAACTTATTAAAAACATTAACCATCCAACCTGATACTATATTCATGGGTGACTTTAATTACCCCACTATTAACTGGGAATCCTATATGACATCAAACATACATGCACAAATATTTCTGGATTTTGTAAACACAAACTCCCTGGACCAGATAGTCAATACACCAACCAGCAACCATACTGGATCTGGTCCTCACTAATAGGGGAGAGTGCTTCACACCCCCTACTGTAATGCCTTCCCTAGTAAGGTCAGACCACAAAATGGTCTCCTTTGAAGTAAAAATAAAACCTGGACCCCCAGCTCAACCGGGAATATTCAGGAGGTATTCTAAGGCTAATCTCCTGCTATTAAGTGAGAACCTGGCAAAATTTCAACCCCCTTATAAACCCTGAGAATGCTTCTGCTATGCAAAACTGTTCAAAGTAATCCTGTACAAACATGTTAATAGCTGCACAGAGGCAGCCGTACCCACCAGGAAGAAGTATAGATCTAACTCAAAAAACAAACCACCCTGGTTGAATCGCAAAATCAATCAGATGTATAACAGGAAGAAGAAAATCGTGGCAAAAATTAACAGCCAGAAGGACAAAAGCAGCCTCATCAAACAAACAGCTCAGAGGACAAATAAAGTTTACCAAAGCCAAATTTGAGGTAAGTTAGGCCTCCCAGGCCAAGGACAAGCACAAAGCATTCTTTAGGTATGTCTGCAACCTGAAGAGCAATAGACAATTGTGTGCGGAGCTCATTGTAAATGGAGCCACCTATACTGAGCCAGAAGATATAACAAACCTCCTGGCTGATAAATTCATCTCCAACTTTACTCCTCTTTCCCTCTCAACCTTCCCTCAGGAAATATCATCAAATATAACTCCCCTACTATCACTAGAAACGAGGTCCTTAATGCTCTCTCTAAGACCAAGAACACTGCATCAATGGGCCCAGACAATATCCCAAGATGCTTTTTAAATAGCATGAACTATGACCTATCAGGGCTTCTGGAATTACTATTTAACTGTAGTCTCCAAACAGGCTTCAAGCCTCATGAATGGAGAAAGGCAACAGTCATCCCCCTGCACAAAGGTGGGTCATCTACAGACCTTGGAAACTGCAGATCTGTAAGTCTCACTAGTATTATATGTAAAGCCATGGAAAGAATTATCATGGAGATGATCAATAGAAATATGGTAAACCTCCTGACACTAGACCCAACCCAGTTTGGTTTTGTCAAGGGCAGTTAATGCCTACTCAACCTGATGGACTTCTTTGAGAAGGTCATCAAAGCAATAGATGAGGTCAAATCATTCACACTGTCTATCTTGACCTGGCCAAGGCATTTGACACAATACCCCACTCGGACATTGTTGACAAACTCAAGAGGTTAGGTACAAGCCTGTATGTCACCCAGTGGGTAGCCAACCAAAAATGGACTGGACTTTCATATAGTTAAACAGCATACAAAGGAAGACTGCTGTTAGGAAGCACAGAATGGGGGGGGGGGCAGTTAACGTCCATGGTGGAGTGCTTTAGTTAAAAAAAATGTATTAAACAAGGGCTATCAGTTAACAATTTTGACCAGAGGATAGAACATACTTTCTGTATCTTTTGAAAATAACACTAATCCAGAGGTTGCCCAGTTCATTAAAGAGTGCCACAGGCCAGCATTTCGAGCTTGGGGTGATCCAGGGAAAAGTAATTTAAAAGAGGGAGTTTCTGTATCTTTTGAAAAATAACACCAATCCCAAGGTTGCCCAGTTCAGTTAAAGAGTGCTGCAGGCCAGTAGTTCAAGCTGGAGGGATCCAGGAAAACTAATTTTAAAGAGGAGCTTAGCTATGGGCATGCCACCCAACGAGACAAGCAGCTGCACCAAGGGGATTTTAAAACATTTAAATATGTCATTCATCAAATTATGAACTGGTGATGGATTGAGGTAAATGACTTATGCCTCTAAGGGATTAGGGACCCCCAGGAGGGCTTACATGGCAAAGGCCATGCAAAGCAGCTTCAGTAAACTGTCTTATTGGTCATATTACTTCAAATTTAATTAATTTTCATGAGCTGTTCCCATCAGTTAGAGTATGACATGTTCCCATGGAGACATTTTATGTACAAGTAAAAATAAACTTTCTTATAGCAAATAGGAAAAACAAAACTGTAGTCTATTCAGCTGGTTCTAAATTAATTTCACAATCACTTTCTAAAATTTAGTTTACAGGTGATGTAATACTGCAGTATTAATATTATTAGACTAACCACTAATGAAGTGTACAACAGGAATTGTAATATGGTCTATTAATGAGATTTGTCGCTACTATAAAATCAAGACAAAAGAAGATTGTGCCATCTGCTGTTATAGTCCATGACACAGCTCATCTCATTAGTAATACATGAGTTCATCCAGCATCAGTTTATCTCAAGGATCGCTTTGGTTATATAGAACTGGAACAGGAAGGACAAAAATATAAAACAAAGAACATGATTCCAGGCTCTTTTGGCTTAAGGATACATTTTGCACAACATCTAATATGTCTTTGCCACCTTACAACACTGCAGTTATAGCATTAGACCTTGTTATTGAGCATCTATCACCTCAATAATATGATGTCACTTCCTGCTGTTTTTTTTTTAGTAACAAAATAGTCGTTTATCCATCTTTACATTCTTGAAAAAATAGGTATATTTACAAGGATAAAAATCAAAGCCACAAATAAACTAAAAACAGCCAGGAAAGAAAGACGAGATCCACAAAATCCTGTTATTTAGTGCTTTCGTTTTTTAATAAAAACTTCTTCAGAATTACAAGGACAAATACAATCAAGCTTTCTTGCAGCAAACAAGAGAAAAGAGAAAACAAAACTGCAATTTATTCAACCAGTTTCAATAATTAGTTTACAATCATGTTGTAATGATTAGTTCACAATTCAACTTCTTCTTGATACAGGGTTTTCCAAACCTAGAGTCACTACTTACACAGATCAGTTTTATGCCTTTCCACTTGACAAACAGGGAAACTCCATTAGACTTCAGTAAAGAGTGATAGTCCTCTTTACCTGTCAGCATAGGATACCACTCCTGATTCCACTTCAGGTTTAGGGATAACTTTAATTTCATTTGGGGTGGGGGGTTGGCATAAAGGGTGGGAGGTTGGTATAATGGTTAAGGTGTTTACCTTACAGTTACAAGGTACAAGGTTTGATTCTCACATGGGGTAATTGGCTAGGCTTAAAATGGCCCAGAAGGGCTGTTAGCCTAGTACTAATCTATGAACCTATTTGGAAATATTTTCTCTACACACACCATCATCTTTGAGTCATCATATACATAACACCTAGTAGACCATGCTCCTCTGAAATAAGCTCATTTCAAGCAAGAAACCTGCAACTATATTTGACTCATACAAAACATGAGTGCAAATCCAAATGTCAAATCCAGTGATACACAGGTGAATCCAAAACAAAAAAAAAATCACTGGAAACCAGGGCAGAGTGAGCTAAAATCCTGTAATAATTCAAAATAATTTTCTAGGCGCACAAAGTGAACTTAAGTCCTTTAATAATTACAAGCAATTTCCAGATATGCAAGTAAAAACATTTACCCAGAGGGTTTCCTCAGGCAGATAAATCAACTATCAAAGGGCCCATACCTCTCAACTGTCCAGATTGTTGCAGAATGTCTAGATTTTTGCCTCATAATTTTGGTCCCTTCCTTACAAAATTTGTGGTCTTCTGACAAGTCACTGAGGGTTAAAGTCATTAAATAATGACAAAGCTAGTGCATGGATTACATACAGTGTAAAAGTCACACATCTAAATTAATAAGCAATTAAAAGTCAATCTAGTTAAAGGAGAAGTAACAAAAAAAATATTGTTATGGGATATTATGATAAAACTTTGTAACTACACATTTAAAAAGTATATTTATAAATACACATGCTTGTGTATAAGAACCACATTGATAAAAACAGACATTAATATGCATAAAAATTTACATTAATAAAAGTCACATTAATAAACGTGTGTGTGTGTGTGTGTGTGTCTGTGTGTGTGTGTGTGTGTGTGTGTGTGTGTGTGTGTGTGTGTGTGTGTGTGTGTATATATATATATATATATATATGTATATATATATATATATATATATATATATATATATATATATATTGTATATATATATATATATATATATATATATATATATATATATACATATTAAACTGAAAATATACATACAAAATAGATGCTTCCCTGCAGCATTGAGGGGAAACTCAGTTGCACACTGAGAAGCGCTGCCATAGTTTTCATCCCTAGCCGTCAACAGAATAAACTCTTCTGTTAACCCTAGAGCAAAATCTGGTCAAACTAGCCCACTAACCAATCAATAGTAGTTATGATAAAACCTGCCATAATTGACAGTCAGTTTCCAACCATTTTCCAGGCAGCCTAACTGACATGGGCATGCTGAAACAATGTAGTAATTGCCTCATGTATACTGACAACCACTTACTCCTAAAACAAACAAATACAATATGTGATAGGTGTAATTACGCTATGAATCTGGAATCAATTATTTCACAAAACAACAAAATAGACATCAAACAGGTTGTCAGGACACAAACATCATGTCTGACACAAAATATCATCACAACACATAAACCCACATATGTGGAGGTAGTCAATAGAAGTCTACCAAAAGATCAGAGACCTCTCAATTGCAAACCACTTGCACACACTGCAAAACAAATAGAATCTATTGCACACAACAACACACATACCAGTGTCTTAGCAAATAAGCCCATAATGCAAAACATCTCAAAACCAAATGTCCTGGTCATAGATGACTCCATAGTGAGACAAACAGATGTCCACCTCACCAGGCTGGATAAGGAGAAGGTCACAGTCAGCTGCCTGTCAGGTTCCAGAATCTGTCAAATCACACATGCACTCAAGTCACTCAATAACAATTACCATTATGACTCTGTCATAGTACATGTTGGGGTGAATGACTTGAGACTTACCACTCTGGACTATATGAAGAAGGACATGACTAAACTCTCAGATTATGTGTCCTAGGCAGGTATGTCCCCAGTACTAAGCAGCATTCTACCTTCACCCAGGATGATGCCACAATATAGGCAAAAAATGATTGAGTTTAACAATTGGCTTAGCTTCTGGTGTCATTCCAGGGTGGATCCAGTATCTGTCAGCCTGGGAAGACATGGTTGACAGACCATGCTGCTTTGCCAGAGATGGTCTGCACCTGTTTCCTCTAGGCTTTCAGATACGGGCAAAGTGCTTGCCTCTCCCATAATGCTTTTTTAGGCAATGTCAAAACAATAAAATTTCCAATGTAAAAAAAATCCACTCGAGACAAACTCATGGTTATGCTGCATAGACAGGAAACTGCACTCCCTGGAAGCACTCCTCACCTTGGAAGGTTCTGATGTCTGTGCAGTCACTGAGACATGGTTCAAGGCTGCAGAGAGTACCCCAGCCGTGCAAGGCTAAAATGCTTTCCACATGTTCAAACCCCAAAATGAGTGTGAAAGAACCAAAGGTAGAGAGGTAGCCATCTTCATTAAAGCCAAATGCACCTCGAGATTGATTAAACAGTATGACTCTCTTGAGCTACTCCAACTCCAACTCTTCTTCCAGCTGATCGCATTAGGGATCACCACAGTAGATCATCTGTTTCCATTTCTTCCTATCCTCTACATCTTGCTCTGTCTCACTAAGCACCTGCATGTCCCCTCTCACCACACTGATAACGCTTTTCTAGGTTTTTCTTCTTTTCCTATTACCTGGCAGCTCCATCCTTAGCCTCTTTCTCCAAATAAACCCAGCATACCTCCTCCGCACAAGTCCAAACCAATGCAATCTCACCTTTCTGGCTTTGTCGCCAAACCATCCAACCTGAGCTGATCCTTTAATATACTGATTCCTAATCCTGTCCATCTGCATCACATGCAGCACAAATCTTTGCATCTTTAACTCTGCCTCCTCCAGCCCTGACTCCTATCATTTCCTCATTTCCACCGTCTCCAACCCATATAACATAGCTGGTCTCACTACCTTCTTGTAGACCTTCCCTTTCACTCTTACTGGTACCCATCTGTCACAAATCTCTCCTAGCACTCTTCTCTACCCACTACACCTTGCCTGCACTCTCTTCTTTATCTCTTTTCCACACTCACTGTTACTCTGAACTGTTTATCCCAAGTACTTAAACTCATCCACCTTCACCAATTCTGGTCCCTGCATCCTCAACATTCCTCTATCCTACCTCTCATTCACACACATATATTCCATCTTAGTGCTGCTGATCTTCATTCTCCTGCAGGGAAGCTTGGGAAGATTCATTACCAGATGTCTTTATACATTAACAGGAGAAAATTGTCTTTTCATATCTCCACCTTTCCACAGTCTCCTCAACCTGTTCCCTAATCTCACTGCAGATCACAATATCATCCGCAAACATCATAGTCCACGAGGACTCCTATCTGATCTCGTCTATCAACCTGTCCATCACCATTGCAAATAAGAAAGGGCTTAGAGCTGATACTTGATGTAATCCCACTTCCACTTTGAATGCATCTGTCACTCCTGCTGCAGATCTCACCACTGTGAGCTAGCTGATATGTTGGAGAAAAGAAGGTTGATATATTGTGCATGCACAAGACCAGATGGAAGGGGAATTAGGCCAGGTGTATTGGAGATAGGTTCAAATTATTCCACCATGTGGATGGGAGGAGAAATGGGATAGGTGTTATCCTGAAGGAACAGTATGCCAAGAATGTTTTGGAGGCGAAAAGAGTGTTGGACAGAGTGATGTTTATGAAACTGGAAATTGATGGTGTGATGATGAATGTTAGTTTATATGCTCCATAAGTTAGGTGTGTGATGGATGAGAAAGAAAAATTTTGGAGTGAGTTGGATGAAGTGATGTTGAGTGCACCCAAGAGTGAGACAGTGGTGATTGGAGCGGATTTCAATGGGCATGCTGGTGAAGGGATTAGATGGGATGAGGACGTGATGGGTAGGTATGCTGTTAAGGAGAGGAATGCAGAAGGTCAGTTGGTAGTGGATTTTGCAAAGAAGATGGACATGGCTGTGGTGAATATGTATTTTAAGAAGAGGGAGGAGCATAGGATGACAAATGAGTGGAGGAAGATGCACACAGGTGGATTATATCCTATGCAGGAGGGGACAGTTTGAAGGAGATTGAAGACTGTAAAGTGGTGACAGAGGAAAGCATAGTTAGTGAGCATAGGATGGTGGTCTGTAGAATGACATTCATCAAGAAGAGGAGGAGAGTGAGGGTAGTGCCAAGGATCAAATGGCGGAAGTTGAAAAAGGATGATTGTGAGGTAGGGTTACTTTGCAAGGGACAGTCCCTCTTTGGGCAGTTGTGTCCTGCAAAAAAATTGTAAAAATGATAAATGTCCTGAGATTTTAGGGCAAAATTGTTTACTATATTTTATGTAATAGCTGCATAGAACAGTTATTCTGCATCTGGAACATCTAAATGTTATAAGAAACAGAATAAGCAACTAAAATGCTACAAGAATAAGCTTTTATTTAGGCAAAGAAGTGTAGTTATGTCATTTGTATTGGCCGTGGGCAGGTTTTGGCTTGCAAAATCTGATGTTTGTACCAAAAATTTTCCACTTTGGGCATTTGAAAAGGTGGCAACCCTATTGTGAAGTGGGGTTCAGGGAAGAGTTAAGATGGGCACTGGATGGCAGTGAAGAGTTACCGAATAGCTGGGTAACTACAGCAGAGCTGGTAAGGGAGACAGCCAGAAAGGTGCTTGGTGTGACATCTGGACAGAAGAAGAAGGACAAGGAGACATGGTGGTAGAACAAGGAAGTACAGGTCCAACTAACTATAGGTAAAGCACCTTACCACATCATTGCAAGCTAAAGGTCCCCCACCATTAACCAAGAGAAGCATACCTCCTACCTGGACTTATTAGAGTCCCTCACTATACAGCTAAACACTTTGGTCATGGAAGATTTCCACTATCCTTCCATCAATTGGGTGAAATACATATGCACAAATATGCTCGCCCTGACGTTCCTGAACTTTGTCAATACAAATGCCCTAAAACAGCTAGTCTACATCTCACAAGAGGCTCAAATGTCCTAGACAGTACTCACCAACATGGGGAATCACTGCACTACCTCCTGTGTGTTGCCCTCACTGGTAAGGTCAGACCATAAATCTGTCTCATTTGAAGTAATGATCAGACCCAACACCTCTACAGGAGCAAAAAAACTGAACATTTTCTTCAAAGCAAACTGCAGCCTATTAGGTGATGTTATAAAAAGTTTCAACCCCCTGCTAACACAGATAACAACAACTCCTACCCACAGGAGTACACAAATGCCCTGTATAAACACCAGAAATACTGTATAGACTCAGCTGTACCTGACTGGATCAAAACCAAGTCCTCCCAAAAAAACAGGCAAAAGGAAGAAACTGATGTCTAAGAACAAGACAGAGGTTACTCAGTAGAAGAAGAATACCCTCCACAGCTTGAACAAGCAAATTAGATATCTTGGAAAGTCCTGTAAAGGTAGTTAAGAACCTGAATTAGCATCCCTAGCTAAGGATAATCATAAGGCATTCTTTAGCTACATCTGAAATGTAAAAGGGAACACCCAACTATGTGCAGAACGTATAGTGGATGCTACCTCTCATACTAAACTTGAGGAAATTTCACACCTGCCAGGTGATAGATTCAGCAGAAACATCACCTCCCTGTCCCCATTAGCCTCCCCAGAGCATGCTATCTCCAAAGAGCAGGTCATATCCGCTCTCTCCAATGCCAAAAACATGGCCTCAATAAGACCAGTTAATATCCCAGGCTGCTAACTAAACAATCTAAAACAAGACCTAGCGGAGCCACTTGGCACCCTCTTTATCCTCAGTATGAGCACTGGCTTTGTTCCAGCAGAATGGAGAACAGCAACAGTGATCCTCTTGCACAAAGGCGGTCCAGCAACTGCTACTAGCAACTACAGACCCATAAGCCTAAACAGTTTTTTCTGCAATGCCATGGAAAGAATCATCATGCAGCTTATGAACAAGCACATAGGCGACCTTCAAACTCTTGATCAGACCAAGTTTGGCTTCATTAAGGGAAGATCATGCATGTTGAACCTGGTGGACTTCTTTGAGAATCTCAGCAAAGCCCTGGATGAAAGCAAAACAGTACATACTGCCTATCTTGACTTAGCCAAGGCTTTTGACACGGTCCCCCACTCAGGTATCATTGAGAATCACTCCCAGATGTGGATTATCCCATACATTACTGGATGGGTAGCCAACTGTCTCACTAACAGAAAGTATACTATCAAAGTTGGGGATTCCACCTCTACCAGTAGACCAGTTACCAGTGGCATACCACAAGGATCTGTGCTGGGCCCTCTTCTCTTTGGATGCTATTTCTTAGAAGTCCAGATGAAAGTAGATGGCCTGTGGATTACCCAGTTTGCTGCCAATTGCAAAATGGGT
Organism: Protopterus annectens; assembly: GCF_019279795.1. Lineage (NCBI taxonomy): Eukaryota > Metazoa > Chordata > Ceratodontiformes > Protopteridae > Protopterus > Protopterus annectens. Next base: position 1,684,747,312 of record NC_056741.1, read on the forward strand.
GCAATCATTGAGTCTGCAAATGATGTTAACATATTGCAAAAGGGGCTAACACAGACAAACAATTGATGCCAAAGCCACGGACTAAAACTAAACACAATAAAGTGCATTATTATCCCCTTTGGCACAGATGAAGTCCCTGTAAATTACAATATTAACCCAGTGGTGCGCGATTTGGGAACATAGGTTGATAGCAATCTATGATAGCAATCTAAACTTCAATCACCATGTGTCCACAGTGGTAAGGAAAGACTTTTACATTGTGCATCCCATAAGTAAGGAAATCACATCCAAGACTAAGGCTGTTAAAACTCCTCTGTGCTCATCCCTTATCAGAACATTAATAGAGTACAGTTCTCCCTTTTGCATGTACCTCACCAGACAACTGCAGCAGCTTGAGAGACTACAGAGCTTTCTCACCAAGAAGATTCAGTGCCTCCAAAATATGACCTACATGGAAAGACTGAAAGCCCTGTCACTGAACTCTATATCCTACAGGCTGCTGACAGGCAACTTGTGCCTGGCCTACAGAGCAGTCACTGACCCTGCCCTAATCGGCATGCTGCACATCTGCAAATCAAATTGGATAAAGGTCACTTGGTTCAGGATCTCAAACTAGCCTGTAACATTAACAGAACATGCTGGAGAGACAGATATATCTCCCAGAGATTGCCACTCCTCCAGAATAAACTAGCTCCTCAATAACCCTATTCAAGCACAACCTAGACAATTGGATGGGAGACTGTAAATTCAGCCCAGGGGTGGCACGTATGTCTCTCATGGATAGAGGCAGTCTGTGCTGATTATAGACTCGCTATGTAAATAATGACCATCTGACCAAGTTCAGTTAGGGAACATAGGTATAACATGGCTAGTCTTCTAAAGGCCCTACAGTCATTAGCCTAACAACCTCCTATGAACTTATGAACCTATAAAATGTAGTTAATTCACTAATGAGACTCACAGTTTCTGTGGATGCAAGACAATAAGTAGGAAAATTCCTTGCACTTTGTTGTAGTGTCACTCAGGAAAATCTTTGTAAGTCTCATAAAAATTAATGATTTTGTTATGGCCTAAAGAGGGACTCTGCAGTGGGAGCTGGACCCTATTGGGCCAAATCAATCTAACTGGCATAAGACTGGCCTTGACATATAGAAACTTAAGGAGATTATTACTACTGTAACTAATGGGAACTCACAATCGTATCAGGAAGCTTAATAAAACCAAAGGAATAGATGTCATCTAAATTCCATGATGTCTGTAGACAGATTTCTCTAAAACCCCTGTATACGTCATGACATGCAAATCTTTGTAGCAAGATCATTAAACTTATAAGATACATAACATTTTCTTAAAGCTAAAAAATATGTATATACAACATGCATTACATCTCATGACCACTATAAGTTTCCCTTAACATTACACAATTTGCATCATGGGTTATTTACATGAAAATAACTGTCATTACAGATTTAAGATTAGTCCATATATATGAATGGTTTCTTCAATGGTCTATCAAACTTGGAGAATTTAATATCTTGACCATCACAGCTTTTTCAGTCACTATGTTCACAAGAAAGGAATGGCTATAACACTTGTGGCTGCTTTTCTTTCTTGCTATTCTGTTTCAACACATTGTTTTGTTCAGATGTCTGTGTTTTCTTGCATAAACCTTGCAGTCTCATCCGAGAACTACATAAGATCTGGGTGCAGCTGCTTTAACAAAAAATTCAGCTTCAGTCTGCAAAATGTGTCACATCTTAGGTTGTTGCCTTGTCTCCAGCCTTTAAATTTAGAATTCTTTTGCAGATTCTTTAATAGTAACATTTCTTTTTTTTTCCAATATAATTTTTATTATCATTTTCGATATACAGTACAGATACAGAAATAAAACTGGCTTTCAACTAAAGTAAATTACATACAATCAAATACAGGAAGTTTAGAGTATCAGGCATATGTATTGCAGTGCTAGTACAACATTTAGAGTTAAACATAAGCTCATATAAGACAGTTCTTGGTGTTCACTTGTTTTTGTAAAAGTAGTGATATACTTATTAAATTCTCACACAAATAGGATGCAACCATATGTCTAGGCCTACTTAGTAAACTATATACACTATTTTTTTGCACTCTTGTTTTCTATTAGAATTATTTTTTTTTAATATACAAATACAGAGATAATTACAAGTCACACAAAACAAATAGGCTCAACGCGAGTAAGTGAATATACTTAGTAAAACCTGCTTAGGTACAAGTATAATCATCCCAATATTACAAGGAGAAAATATTAACCTACATTATACAAGTGAATAGGAGATTAACAAAGTGAGAGGTAGAAAATTCAATAACAGGTGTTTATTATACAGATATGAGAATGTGTAATAGTATGCCTAAAACTTATTTGATTTAACTATATACATTATGTACACTCGACTGTCACTAAATGATTGGGTGCTAGTATAAAGAAGTTAGTTGTTAGTGTTTACACAAGGGTAGGAGAGAATGTAGTAACAAGGTTTCTATTGTGGTTTTTCATGGGTTAGAGTGGAAGTAGATTTTAAAGATAAGAAATGTTTGACGAAAAATTAACACACTGAATGAAGAGGGGAAGTTAGATACGAGGAAAGTGAAAGGAGACCCAAAAGAGAAAAAGGGGAGGATGGAAATATACGTAGGAACGATATTAATTAAGAGCATCTATAAGGTTATTCCAGTATTTTTGTAAATAACTTAATTTCTTTTTGCTTGTTGTCTTTAGTTTACTTGCCAAAACATACTTGACAGCCATCGACTGGAAGTCCTTCCAAGACATTTTGGATTTGTCTAGCCAGTTTAATGTGATGTACGTTTTGAGCAACGCACAGTGTCACAATAATATGTTTAGTTTCAGACTTAAATGGACTTGGAAATATATTTAATAACGCCATTTCCCAGGATAGGGTTGACTTCATGTATCCCATTTTTCTCAAGTTGAGCTCTTAGAGAGCACCATAGTTTGTACACATTTTTACCGGACCAAAATATGTGGATTATATCTGCCACTGAGTTGGGGCATGTTGGGCAGAAAGGCGAAGTGTTTGGATTAATTTTATTTAAGAATGATGGCGTGTGATAGGTGTTATTGTTTATCATGAGCTGGGTATAAATTAGTTTTTTGAATCGGGTTAATTTTATTGTTGCGTCAATTGTATCGAGTTTTTGGCTAAGTGTTATTTCCTTGTTTTGTCCATCCCAGAACTTAGAAAATAGTATACTGTCTTGATGTTTTATTTTTGTTATTAGTCTATAGACATTGGAAAGCATTTTAGTCCTTGATAGAAGCTGGGTTATTAGTGTCTGGTACAGCTGGTAATCTAGGGTGATAACGGGCATCTTGTCTGTAATAAGAGATATTAGGTAAAATATTTGTTTAACGATTATATAGTATTTTTTATTGACTGCCAATGAAGATATGATAGGGAGGTCTTTAATTTTATAGAAGTCCCACACAGTACAGTTCCTGATAAGAGGGTAACTATCAAGATTTAACATGTTACTCAATTTAAAATTGGGATTTAGATGAATTGGTTAGGCCATCATTAGAGAGTGCAGCAAACCAAGGGATGCTATCAGGTTTTGAAACCCACTGATATTTTTATTAATATAGGGTGAATTTTATATTCTTTGAGAGTTTTAGTGTTAAGAGAGAGATAATTGCTCTAGGGTTGATATTGGATGCCTTTATATGTGCATTGTAGATTCTTATCCATAAGGGGTTCCAGTCATTATTTGAATGTTGGAAGTTAGCTATGTGTACAATACGACTAGATTTATTTTATGGTGGTATGTTACAAAGTCCGGAAGGGCCAAGCCTCCTCTTTCTTTGGGAAGTGTTAGTTTGGTGTAGCTAATTCTGACATTTTTAGGGTGCCAAATAAATTTCCCTAATGTAGTATTTATTTTTGAAAAAAAAGTGTTTCGGATATTTTGATTAAGAGCGAAGAAGTGGATGAGAAGTTTGGGGAGAATGTTCATTTTTATAATAGCTGCTTTTGAGAGGAGGGATAGGTTTAAACTCTTCCATCTTGTGTGATCTTCCATGACCTTAGATCATGTTTTGTACAAATTGCTATTGATTAGCTCTTGTTGGGGCTGGACAAAAGTTATACCCAAATATTTTAGAGAATAATTAACTTTGATTGTTGTTTTTGGTATAAAAAATTCTTTGTGACCAAGAAGGTTTAGTGGGAATATTATTGATTTGTTAGGATTGATGGCATAATTTGAGATTTGTGAAAAATTGTCTATTGAGCTTAGAATTTTCTTCAGTTCCTTTGAGGGTAATAGGTTCATAGGTTCATAGGTTGATACTAGGCTATCTGCCCCAGGGCATTTACAAGCCTAGCCAGAGTGTGTTTGGCTTTTGCCACCCCTTTTAAATGAGTTTACTATACCTTTTTAGGGTTAGTTTACTGTGCCTCTGTCTAGCAGTGATGCAGAAGTGATACCTGGGGTAAACCTATGATCTCCCATTCACTCGTCAAGATTTCTCTTGAAGAGAAACTCTGTCTGACATGGACTGGGATTCTATTCCAGAGTGATGGGAGCCTCTGGGTTATAAATCTGTCCCTCCAGCATGTTCTATTAATTTCTGTGCTGAGGTTTAAGTCCCTCGAGCACGTAGCTCTAAGGGATTTGGATTTTCTGAGGTGGAGCATGTCCATTAAATCTGGGTTTGACATGGCTTTATACGTCAGGCACAGGTCGCCTCTGAGTAGGCGGTATGCAACTGAGTATAGCTGGAGTTTCTTTAACCGGGCAGCATAGGTCATCTGTTTGAGTCCCTTGATCCTCTTGGTGAGGTGCTTTTGTGGTCTTTCCAGTTGCTGCAGGTGTCGGATAAGGGACATCCCAAATGGGGGCATTGTAATCTATTATGGGCCTGATGAGTAATGGGTAGAGGGGCACAATGACCTCTCTTGATCTAGATGTGAGCCCTTTCATGATAAGGTGGGCTATATAGAAGGTCTTTCTAACCACTCTGGCGACTTGATTGTCAAAGGAAAGATTGCTATCCATTTGGGTCCCCAAATCCCTAATTACTTCTTCCATGCTTAATGAATTACCACCTATGTGGTAATTTGTGGGCACTTTGTTTTTCCCAAAGGGGATGACTATGCACTTTTTGGCATTTAGCTTTAGGTCATGGTTCTGGCACCAGTTATCCATCTCTGTGAGACCCTTTTGGAAGATGTCTGTGTCAGTTGATGAGTCGATTATGGCACCCAGTTTGCAGTCATCTGTGAACATGGTCAGCCATAGTCCTCCCTTGTTAGCCTGTAGCTCAGAGAAATATATATCAAACAAGAGAGGTCCCAGGACTGAGCCTTGCGGGATGCCACTAGTAACTGGTTTAGTGTCTGACATGGTTCCTGCAATTCTGACCATGTGGGTTCTATCCTTGAGCCAGTTTGCAACCCATCTTATGACATAGGGGTTGATATTTAAGCTGGAGAGCTTATTTATGATGCCCGAGTGGGGTATTGTGTCAAAGGCTTTTGCAAGGTCCAGGTAGGCTGTGTGGACTACCTTCCCTTCATCTATGGCCTTGGTGACTGTTTCAAAGACATCAACCAGGTTCAGGAGGCAGGATCTGCCCTTAACAAAGCCAAATTGGGTAGGATCCAGTGTCTGCAGGTCCCCAATGTCTTTGTTTATGAGCTCCATGATGATCCGCTCCATAGCTTTGCAGACCAGGCTAGTCAAACTTATGGGGCAATAGTTTCCAGGGTCCATTGAGGCACCACCTTTGTAGAGTGGGACCACTAAGGCTGAGGTTGAACAGTAACTTTATATGAGGTTTTAGCTCTTCTTGGAGCTCATGTAGGATGCAGCCCTGGACACCGTCCGGTCCCATTGATGCTGTGTTTTTGCCTTGGAGAGGGCAGCTCTCACCTGAGCATCTGAGATGTCAGGGAGGTGACTCTCTGCTGGGATAGATATTTGCTCTTTTGGGGGGGGGGAGTTTGCAGTGAACCTGTCTGCCAGGATGTTGGCTATGTCTGTGGGTTCAGTGTATTTTTTGTCATTTTGCATTAACTCTGAACATATCTGGGAGTTGCCACCCAGGTTTCTAATATAACTAAAGAAGACTTTGTGATTATCTTTGGTGTCCTGTGCAATTTTTCTCTCGAAGCTGGCCTTGGATGATTTTATGAGGGACCGTAGTTTTTTGCTAGTGCTGATCAGAGATGCCTTCCCTTTTAGGGATTTAGCTCTATCATGTAGTAGCTTCCTCCTTTTGTTGTAAATCTTATTTATGGATGGGGTCCACAGAATGGATGCCTGCCTTTGGAGGATTGTGTCTTGGTTTTATTTGGGATTGCATGATCCATGCATTCCTGAAGGTGTCCATAAAATGCATTTATAAAGGTTTCTGCAGTTTGGGCCGTAATTTCCGCTAGCCCAGGGGCTTTGAAGGATGTCACCTCTGTTTTGAGAAGTGTGAAGTTAGCTTTTGAGAAATCTTTCACTGTGGTTCTCTGGGCTGGGTGTGGGGTCGGGATGTGGATGTCCAGTGAGATTAATTTATGGTCCGATCTTACCAATGAGGGGTATACGTCTGGTGTGGAGCATAGAGTCCTCATGTTGGTGATGATCAGGTCCAGTATGTTTTCCCCTCTTGTGGGAGTGGTGACTAGTTGTTCCATAGCATTTGAGTTTATAAATTCAAGGAACCTTTGGGCTAGGGCGTTGGAGCTTGAGTAATGCTCCCAGTTTATGTTTGGGTAGTTGAAATCACCCAGTATAATGGTGTTTGGAGAGACCTTCATATTCTCCAGTGTTTTCAGGAAGGCTGAGTGAGGTTCCTGAGTTTGGGAGGGTGGTCTGTAGCAGGCTATAAATTGAAAGGCAGTTTTGCCCACTGTTAGTTGCACATGGATGGTCTCTGCTGCTTCATGCAGTGCCACTAACCTGTAGGTGTGAGTATCTTTGATGAATATGGATACTCCTCCTCCTTTTGTGGTTCGGTCCGAGTTTTGTGGCCGAAAAGCATGGTATGAGGTATAGTCTGGTAGTGCTGGGGTGCTCTCGGGAGTCTAGAACCAGGTTTCTGTTACTGCACAGATGTCGATATTCTCCATACTGAGGAGAGCTTTGAGTGCATGCATCTTGAGGTTTAGACTTCTGGCATTGAGTAGCATTACCCTTAGTTTCTTTTTCCCTGTGCTATCTATGGAGGTGGGTTTGTCCTTCGAGCCTTGCCTAAAAAAGGCACTATGGAGGTGGCAAGAGACTTTGCCAGTATCCGAAAGCCCAGGGGTGGTAGGTGCAAAACATCCCTAGCGAAGCAACGTGGCTTGTTGAGCATGTCATCCCAGGCTGACAGACACTGGATCCCCTTTGAATGACACCAATACTTTAGCCAGTTGTTAAAATTGATTATTTTGTCTTTATACTGTGGCATCATTCTTGGTGAGGGTAAGATGCTACTCAAGGTCAGGGTCATACCGGCCTGGGCTACATGATCAGAGAGCTTTTCTATGTCTCTTTTCATGTAGTCCAGGGAGGTACATCTCAGGTCATTCACACCAGCATGGACAATGATTGAGTCATATTTGTACTTGCTTTGGAGTGATCTGAGTGCTTGCGTTATGTGGTGGATCCTGGCACCCAACAGGCAGCTTACCGTGACCCTCTCCTTTTTCAGTCTGGTGAGTGGGACGTCAGTGTGTCTGACAATAGAGTCACCTTCATTACAAGTGTATCAGGTATGTTGTTTAGCCTTAAGGGCTGTGTTTGTTTGGCACACTGACTTTGTGAATTATGTGTTACATGTGTTTTGTTTTGGGGTAGCAGGTGCTTGGTTGTCTACTTTGGAGGTCTCTGCTGCTTAGGCAGATTCTTATTTAGAGCCTCCAAATTTGTTGTGGTGTGTTTATGTGTTTGGTTAGACGTTGTGGTAGGTCTATGTGAGACTGGATTTGTGGTATGTATGGTTACCTTCTCCTCCTGACTGACTGGGCCAGTACTGAGTTGAGAGAGCTCAGCCTCCAGTTTGGCTATATGGTTGCATCTCTCACATATATTTGAGCGTGTTGGGAGGAGGAGAGGGTTGTCTGTGTAACATTGCCTCGGGATTCCTAGATTCACCAGCTGGACTGGAGAGGAAACCAACATCTGTCCTTTGGTCATGCCATCAAAGTATAGGTAACTCCTTTATAACTGATCAAAAAAGACCAATAGGGGACAAGGGAGTATCGATGGATGTAGTGCTTTTGGTTTATTAGTGCTAACTTATATAAAATTGCCTGTATGAGCAAGTGCAAGTGCAGGGCTTTAGATAGAAAATAGGGTCCTTATTTTAAGAGTTAGAGCAGTTATAAATGGAAAAAGTGAAGAGTAGACTTTGTGGAGCTGAAAAAGGTTTAAGCCCGATTAAGCGGCGCTGCCCGATACTGCGCAATGCGCAAAATTGCGCAAAGCCGCGCCAAAACGGGTTTTATACAGGGGGACTTGAAAGAGCTAGAAATTAGCCCAAAACAGCCAATAAACTACAAGATTCTTGTGCTGGGATCACTCCTCTAGGGACAGATAGGCTGGTCAAAGCTCCCCACTCCCACTGGTGAACAAAGAAGCTTCCTTCTATCCAAGCAAGGAAATGGGCAACACAGGAACTATCCAAAAGTCCAGAACACGGACATTTGTTTTCTTTTTTTCTTTTTTTGCAAGACAAACAGCAGGAAATGCAGTAAATATTTAACACAGGCTAGCACACTTGAGTGTGTAGCCTCGACAGTTAAATTCAACAACAAGACAAACTTTTAAAGTGCAGGTATAAATTAAATGTATAACAAGCTTTAAACAGGCAAAAGAGCAGATATAACTCACTTTTCAGCGAGAAAGGACAGTCGCAAAGGTAATAGCAGTAAAATATACTTAAATCAGGTAAGCAGTCACTCTTCTTTGTCTCTCTACTGCTAGCACCACTCTGGAGGACCACAAGGAGTTTTGCTGAGTAGGAACAAGTGCAAAAAATGCACCAAAGCAGGTTTTATACAGTATAATAGTAACATTTCTCTCTCTCCAGACTTATTTCCAGTATTTCATTTTATTTAGACTGGTTTTCACACAACAGTAATATAGATGAAGTAGGTATCTACTTTTCACCTTTCTGAATGTCAGCAGTTGAGATAGCAAGAAACTGAGTACTGTGTAGTATTCTTATATGCCAAGACTGCAAGATAGTAGTTCTCCTAGCTTTACCTATAGTAGTTTCTTATTGGATTTTCATCGTTTGGATAGTTTGTCTAGTTTTCTATCATTTTTAGCCCTTAATTGTCAAATGGGCACTGTGATCTGAGCTATGACTGGAAATTATCTGCAAGCATTAGTCTATGCAGAAAGTCAGAACTTCCATATAGAAAGTGTGAATTAGTGCGGTTGTATACATTTCCATTCCTATTCAAATCTTTTGATGAAAACATTATACCCAGTTTTGAGAAAATGGACTTCAATGCATTAATCATACTTGCTTTTGTCATATCTATCAGTCCGATTATTTCAAAAAATTGAGAACAATAATCCATACACATATAGAGTATAAAGTATTCTTTCTAAGAAATGGAAAAACAATCTGTTCTCATTTGGCTCCAGGGGTGATCTGTAGCTGGATATGATAGCAGCAATTCTTTTGAATTGTAGCATTGCTGACAGCAGAGCTCAGCACTAATTGTTATTACCTCAGTTAACATTTCAGACCAAAATATTGCATACTTTGCTCTTTCTAGTTTATTATCTACACAAGTGTTTAATGTATGCATGCAACTTTTCAGGGATTTTATTCCATTAGCAGCAAAGATTTTGTTTTTATTTCTGTTTAAAAATGTGGGAATTATTTAAAAATTCTTTGGTTTACTTTTGCACATCTTTACTTCTACCACATATTATTCAAACTTAATTAAAAGCTAGAAAGTTTCCTGTCATGATTATAGGAATATCTATTACAAACTTAACTTTCCTTATTTCCTGTAGCCTCCATCTTTGTTTCTTTGTTACAATGCACTGACTAAAGTTTCTCATTTTCAAAACTATTAGTTTTGCAGCAAATCTTGCCTTTACATTTATTTAGCCATATTATGACTCTCATTTGACTTTAAACATCTCTTTCTTTATCATTTCTTTTATCTGAGTACTAGTAATTCCCACTTGCTTTGCCAACATCCAGAGCTTTTAAAAGGTTAGGGCTATTAGGAATAGTAGATAGGGACCCCTATCTACTATTTTTATCTGGGCCCTTTAGTTAGCTACTAGCTTGAGTATACAGCAGCCTTAACCTTACCCTTCAAGCTGCCCTACAGCCAACACTCCTTGTTAATTACACTAACTTACTTCTTACCTTGCATCTCACCATCCATATTTCTTCTCTAAACAGCTCTCTCACTCACTTTCCTACATTTACTAGATCTGCCCACTAGGTGGCACCCTTATTCTACTCCTTCTTTACCCCTCTACTCTGTCCTACCTCTGTATATGTAATATATTTCCTCCCACTTTCTATCTTCATCCTCATTCCATCCTCCTACACTGCCTCTCTCTGCCTTCCTACCCCTGCAATCTGTTCTATACTGTACTGTTCTTGACCTGCTCATCTTCCTACATCTACTCTGTGTTTAAACACTATTTTTCCCTACTCTACTACTCATTCCTTTGCTTCTGTACCATACTAAACTTCTCATACTCACGCCTTACCTCTCTTACCTACAGTTACCTGTATCTCTGATTGTTTCTCCTCCTGCTTCTCCTCCAGTTGTCCCTGACACACTCTATCTCTCTTCGTGTCAGTACCTGCTTACTACTGTGTATTCCCAGTACTATCCTATATCTCCTGACATATCTCTACTGACTACCTTAGGCATTGGGAAACCCACCCCAGGTGTGGCTTACTCAGCAGCCCCACCCCCCTCCTTTGTGTCGCACACCCTCTTCTTTTCATTGCTCCCTGTAGCCCTCTGGGAAGTTACTTATACCCCTGTCCAGGGATGCGCCATCTTTACTAATCTCACTCTCATACGTCTCTGGCTGCTGTCTACTCTTGCCCCAGCGTCTTGGCCTCTGGTAAGTAGAGTCGGTGGTCTCAGTATCTGGATCATTGGTTGTTTGTAAGATTAACTATTATTTGTCAAACTGTTGCAATGTTTCTTTGTTGTGAACGACATGCTTTTAGAATGTAATTGTTACTCTGATATAGATCTGTGTGTTAATTGAAGAGTACTTTTCCGCTCTGCTAAGCATTTGCATTTACTAGCGTGCTGCTCCTGCTTTAATAATTGAGGTAATTTAATACAGTATATTGGGACTAACAGGCTCTCCTCTCGCCCAGCCTTTGCTGTACCTTACTTACTTTATCCCATACTACTGTTTTTGTAACGCCGCTATGGTTATTGTGATGTGACCCCTCCATTTTCCCTTCAGTAGCAGCTATATACCATCCCTGTATTCCGCTACTCCTGGGTACAACACCTGGATCACTTGCCTTACGCTGAAGCTGCTTGGACCTTTACTGTCTGCTCACCTAGCGGTGCTTGTGCCTGCTAGCAGTTTTCACCTACGGAGGTGGTTTTCAGCTTCTCCTTGTTTTTAGTTATTGGCTCCCTCCTGTAACAAGTGGGGAAACTTAATTGTAAGGATACAAGAGTCAGATATCGCCTACTGTGTGTTAACAGCCTTCACGGCTACTGATACAGCGCCACGAGGACCTTTTTTCCGCCCATTCGGTGGATGTCCACAAACTATAACACTAAAAGCCTTTGTATCCTACTTGGCTATTATTAATGCACCCCCCCCCACGTGGAAGCTATGTCTGAGTGTTCTGATGTTTTCAACCATCTAGTTCGTTGATAGCAAACTGCCGTTACTATTTGAACATTTCTAAATTGAATTTACTGTTCTAAGCTACTACAGCTTAAAGCACTGAAAGCAACATAGCTATTTAAGCAACTATAGTTCCTAAGCCATTGTAATCATAAACGGCTTGTTTAAATACGCCACACACGTGGCGCGTATTCGGAACTCACAGGAATCCCTTCATACCTGCTCACACCAGGGTGTGCAAACTCAGCTTACACGTACTGCGAATACTCTTTCGCAATGTAATATCTTGATGTACCGCTGTATAGAAACTACCATAGTGATTTTGCTCTAATTCTGAGCATAGCCCATATCCTTCCTTTACCTGTGGTCCGACTCTATGTTCTACCTTTTAATAATAGCGACTGTCCACTAGCCTCCACATTAAGATTTAAATAGGGCTTGCCCCCTACCTTAATCCTACCTTTTTCTAGTGCATTATTATCAGATTCTTAGCTAACAATCATGTATAATATAAAGATATAATTACCTATGCTACCTTGGATGTTTGCATACAGCTTCAAATTTACAATCAATGCTTAAACTGCTTTAAAGACTACCTATCTCACAATTTGAAAGTCTTTTGCACCTAACTTGTATGCTTATCCCAGTAGACAGTTATAGTCTTGTTTTACTTGCCTCTAATGGATTTCTTACTTTGTTATCATGCCTAGAATCCCTAAAGGAATTGCATTTAATTTCATTAGTATTATGTCTGACAGTGAATGTTTTTATCTCAACTTTTGCTAGCATCTCTGCCTTGATACCTGTGCTAACTGTGCTCTCTCCTCTTCATTTATCTCCTTTTCTCCCCAAAGAACCCAGCTCTGCATTGTCCTGAACTCGCCCAAGCCAAATCCTACCAGGAGATATAAGAACCCTTACAATCTCCAGTGGCCTCATCTATTTGACTCTTTCTCACTGCACCTACCTTCAAGGAAGGAAGAAAGTATGTTATGGACTTAGTTACAATTGCATAATAGACCCCTATCTACTATTTTTATCTGGGCCCTTTAGTTAGCTACTAGCTTGAGTATACAGCAGCCTTAACCATACCCTTCAAGCTGCCCTACAGCCAACACTCCTTGTTAATTACACTAACTTACTTCTTACCTTGCATCTCACCATCCATATTTCTTCTCTAAACAGCTCTCTCACTCACTTTCCTACATTTACTAGATTTGCCCACTAGGTGACACCCTTATTCTACTACTTCTTTACCCCTCTACTCTGTCCTACCTCTGTATATGTAATATATTTCCTCCCATTTTCTATCTTCATCCTCATTCCATCCTCCTACACTGCCTCTCTCTGCCTTCCTACCACTGCAATCTGTTCTATACTGTACTGTTCTTGACCTGCTCATCTTCCAACTTCTCCTTTGTGTTTAAACACTATTTTTCCCTACTCTACTACTCATTCCTTTGCTTCTGTACCATACTAAACTTCTCATACTCACGCCTTACCTCACTTACCTACAGTTACCTGTATCTCTGATTGTTTCTCCTCCTGTTTCTCCTCCAGTTGTTTCTACCACTGTCGCTCTATGGGCTCACTCTGCTCCCTACCCCATTCCCACCCACCCCCAGGGGTCCTACACTTATACCTCTCTAGACACTCCCCCTACCTCTACCATCCTATCAGCTTTAATCTTTTCTCCCTCTCTTTTTCTAAACCCCACCCCTCACCTCTCCCCCTTCTATGCCAATATCTCTCCCTGACCTTTTGCCCTCCTCTATTATTTCAACCTGTTACTTCTCTCTACATCTTACTCTCAGGATTCCATAATCCTATCTCACACACTCCCTACTCTACTTCCTTCATATTTTAATTCCTGAAACTTGCTACTTACCTGTTTTCCATTGTTTGCCTCTACCTTACCTTACCTCTATAATGCCTACCACCCATTTTACTATACCTATACTCTCACTCTTACTCTTAACTATCTTGCTCTCAGCCTACCTTCTTACCTTCTTTGAAAATCAACTTCTTATCCATCCTACCTACATACAAAAACAAACTTTAACTTACCCTTCTACTACTCTCAACTCATACACCGTCATTTCCTACACCCCCAGATACCTTCTATCCAAATACCATAGACTCTCCCATATAAATTATGTCCCAACTACTGACAAAAAATTGAAGCTCCAAATCCACCTAATAAACAACTCATTAACTAAACTTATTTATCTCACCTTACAAGATGGAGACATCCATCCTAACCCAGGACCAAGAAACCCCTCATCCCAAACTCCTAGATCAAAAACTAATAACACTCTCCTAATAGGTCATCTCAATATTCAAAGTTTAAATAACAAAGTATCTCACCTTCATGCACTCCTAGACACCCACTCTTTCGATATCCTCTGCCTCTCTGAGACCTGGCTAAAACCTTATACCAAAGATACTGCCATTTTACCACCCGGCTATAATATGGCTAGACTTGACCGTTTAAAATGTAAAGGTGGTGGAGTTGCAATCCTCTATAAGAATCATTTAAATATCTCCACCCTGCCTGTAGACCCAACTCAAGATAGCAAAGCAGAAATCATTATTACAAAACTTCAACTAAACTCAAAGAAAGCACTTTACATAATTTGTATGTACATACCTCCTGGTAACAATATACCCACTTTAGAAGCCTTTCTCAACTGGGTATCCACTACTTACCCCCAAGAAACTGTAATTCTTGGTGACTTTAACATAGACTGGAAAAGTATTAATGCTGAAAATCCTACTTCTCACATTAACCTCTATGGTTTCTCCCAAACCATGACCTCAACCACAAGAATCAATAAGCCTAATAATAAAGACAGCATTCTTGACTGGATACTTATAAACAAAGACAAACAATTTTATGATGTAGGAACCCTGCCAGATGATATCAGTGACCACTGTCTGACTTATATTACTAGACACAAAATTGAATTTTCAAACCTCCCAAACACTAGAAAAGTTCGCTCAACCAAACATTTTAACATAGATTTATTTCAAGCTGAACTAAATTCATGTAACTGGAACCCCTTAAAAACACTTCCTCTGGAAAATGCAGTATTATACTTTAATACTACCTTCCTATCCATTCTTAATAAACATGCCCCCGAACGTACTGTCAGAATGAAACCAAACATTGTACCCTGGCTCTCTAAAGAAACCAAAAACTTAATTCTTTCCAGAAATAAAGTATGGGCTTTATGGAGATACCATAGAAATAACCCAGATCTTATCCACTTCCGTCAGCTTAGAAATCTGACAAAAAAAGCAATTATTACTGACAAAAAAACTATTACTGTAGACTCCAACAAACAAACCATAACAACCCCAAACAGTTCTGGTCTTCCATTAATAAACTCCTTTCCCCAGGAACCACCAAAACTCCCACCCCTCTTAATGCTGACCCAGACAACCCCCACCAAACTGCTAATACTTTTAACTCTTTCTTTATTGACTCTATCCAAACCCTAGCCAAACAAATGAACATCAACTATGTCTCCCCTCCTAGTAACCCTAAGGACCCATCTTATAACTTTACACTACAACCTATCCCCACATCATTTATCCACAGACTTATTAACAAACTTAAACCTGGTACTCCTTCAGCTGACAAGCTCCCATCTCTCTACCTCCAAAGGGCTGCCAAAGTGATTGCATACCCTATATCCATACTCATAAATAGAACAATCCAAGAAGGAACCATCCTGAGATCTGGAAAGTTTCCCATATTATTCCATTACATAAAGGGGGTAACTCTATCGACACTCTAACTACAGACCAATTGCTCTCCTTTCCCAATAGCAAAATTATGGAAAAATGTATTCACCGGCAACTCCTACAACATTTCACCCTGCACAACATAATAGCAAACTGTCAACATGGTTTTAGACCTCATCACAGTACTACCACTGCTCTCTTATCCTTTGTAGAAACCATCAATAAGAATCGAATAACAACCTTCTCTTCTGCTCTCTTTATTGACCTCTCCAAAGCATTCGATATGGTCAACCATTCCACCTTAATTAACATACTTGAATCCCTCTCCTTTGACAACCTTGCCACTAAATGGTTCAAAGCCTACCTAAGCAACAGGCAACAAGCAGTCCTATGGGGAAATCAACTCTCTTCTCTCCTACCCATAAACATTGGTGTCCCTCAAGGCTCCATTCTTGGGCCACTTCTATTCTCCCTTTTCATTAATGATCTCCACTCTACTATCCCTCAAGCTACCTGCATCCAATATGCAGACGACTCTACCCTTATCTGCTCTGCTTCCTCTCCTTCTGAACTCTGCTCACGTACTCAAAAGATCTTCAACGCAGTTGAAACATGGTTCTATAAACGTTCCCTCTTACTAAATGCCAAAAAAACTAAACTTCTACTCTTTACTCCCACCACCCGATCCCCTTCCTTACACTTCACCATTTCCTCTAATAATGCTACGGTTATCACACCCGATCCTACAACAAAACTGTTAGGAATAACCATTGACAATAATCTCTTTGATCAACACATTAACAACACCATTAAATCAGTCAACAGAAAAATAGGATCCTTATACCGAATTAAACCCTTCCTAACTGAATCTGCTAGAGCCAAGATTTCCCACTCCCATCTATTGTCAACACTTCTCTACGCTTCATCTATATTTACCAACCTTAAGAAAGCCAACCTCAATAAACTGACTATATGCTACAATAGCATCGCCCGCTTCGCCACTAGCAACCCCTTCAGAACCCACCACTGTATTAACCTGAAACAACTAGGCTGGCTGGAATTCCAAAACCTTCTGCTCATCACCCAACTGAACATTGCCCACAAAATACTGTACCAGCCTTCAAACACCCCTATACTCTCAGAACTTTTAATACCCTACAATAATCTTAACTCCCTTCGTTCTTCTAGAAAACTTATGGCTAAATTAACAAAGTCCAATAACTCAGCTGGTGACTCTCTTTTTTCTAGTACAGTAGGAAGGAACTGGAATCTACTACCCAGTGACATAACACTAATCTCATCACTGCCCCTCTTCAAACAAAGAATAAAAGAACACTTGAAAAGTCACTGGCTCTGTTCCTGCACTAAACCTGACTAAATTTCTACCCCACTCTATCTCCTTACTTCCCCCACATCTCTCTCCCTCTTCCCTGAACAACTATCCTTTCTCTCACTTACTTCTTTTCCTCTTCTCTGAAAGTTTGCTTAATCCTTTCTTATCCTTTCTTTTTTACTTTACTCTTACTTTTCCTCCCACTTCCTCTCCCTACTCACCTTTCCCTGATTTATGCTTCTCAGTAGTTTAGTTTGTTTATAGGAAATGATATCACTTCCTATTTGTAAATTGTTTTTGTATACTAACTTTTTTTATTGTCTTTACATTTATCCTGGTGATTTTGTTGTATATGACTTCAAATGTATGTTTTTTGTATATCTTGTGGAGCTTTTCTCCCCAGGCCTCTACTGAAAATGGAAATAATTCCAGCTAGACTAGCCCGGTCAACAAATGTAAAATAAAATAAATAATAAATAAAATATTTCTTTTATAGTCTGACTCTAGCTTCACCATTTCTTGTACCATAAATTATTTTGTCCCTTATTAAAAAACGAATCTCACCAAATTTACAGTATTTAGCTATGCTTTTCAGCTTAGTGGCATATTCATCTTATAATGCCTGTAACATTTAGTGCTGTTGTGAAGAACACATGATTTTTTTTTATTTATTGGAATTTATTTATTGAGATAGTCCAACTGAGCATTGCCTTTTCTAACAGAGGCCTGGGGAGAAAAGTTCCATTATACGGACATCATGGACAGCATTTGTATTGCTTGATCATTTACAGCCAGTTTTTAATTCATGAGCAACAGTTGCATTATTCAGACTACCTGGCCATTAGTTATCTCATTTACAAACAGTTTTAATTAAAAATAACAGCTACATGGGTTGCATATGAATTTTTAGAAAAAGAGATAAGCCCAAAGAAAAGGAGGTAAGGAAGCATAAGGAAGTTAAAGGAGATGACATGACAGAGAAGGGTATAGTTGCAATAATAGTACATTATATTACCTGAAATACTAGTGCAAACTACTAGAAACAGTGTTGGGCAGGGGAGCAAGCCCCCCTGCACCCCTCACACCCCCCACTACTTAAATGTTCTCATATGGTGTCGGTGTCGAACATTTGAAATTTTGATCAAACGAAGGGCTCCCATATATATATATATATATATATATATATATATATATTTTTTTTTTTTTTGTAGAGTGCAGTTATATAAACTTGAGACAGGATATGCAAGGTTATCTGCAGCAAGTTTGAGGTATTCAGATGGTCCAAAAAATGCAATATTTATCTGTGACATCAGGACCAGCAGAAAAAAATGTTTGTAACTAAAAGCCATTTCTTATGCATATGTACAAATGTACTCAGCAACTTCATCAGAATCTTGGGATACATAATTCCTTGTCTTTAAATACTCTCAACTAAACAAGCAATTAATTTCTATAAAGAAACACCATTCTAATTCATGCCTATAATGACTTCAGACCAATAGGTTATATACAAATCATACCCCGGGATTCATGAACCTTGCGCCAGGCGCCCGCATAGTGTTGGCGTTATAAAGCCAAATATGGCCACCGAGCGATTCAGGTATGAACCAATCCCACGTGCACTACCGGCGTGCACCGGACCTGCGCCGCCCCCGGCGTAGGTATGCTAAACACACTGTGTGCGGTATTGCACCATGCAAATGAAGGCAAATAGCGATCCACGAAGTGGCGCAGGCGTAGCATAAGGGCATGGCAATGTAAACCAAAAAAAAACGGTTTACATTTACCCAAACATGACCAAGGAGTAATGGAAGGCTGTCAATGTCAGGTATCATACAGGTGCAATATGCCAATGGCGAAAGGCACCGAGAATGTCCAAAGAAAACATGCACAAAATGTAAATAATGACATAAATGTTATGTACGCAGAAACCACAGCAGAACCCCCGGATATGTGCACAGAAGGTGCAAAACAATGAAATAATATGAGAATGTCCTAAAAGAGCAGTATAATACACATCAGCTGCACAGCCACCACACACCATAGTATGTATGGAAAGCCTCAACCCCAGCGCAAGGGTTGTCAAGGAGTGGCGGCAGTGTTCGGCGCCGTAACCATCTATTAGCAGTCAATGCCATGCAAATGAGGCAGATAATAGTGAATCGCAAAACCGGCGCCGGTTTAAGGATGGAGCAAATGGCGCAGCGGTAGTATACCAAGGAGTGGCCTACACGGAATACATGTCAATCGCAGAGGGGTGTGCCACTGTAGGAGGAAGCACATTGGAGGCCAGCAAACATGGGCTGTACAATGCACATCACAGCAGTAGGACCGGCGTGTGAGGAAATAGATGCGCTGAGAGTACATAATGCGCGCACAGATGCATGTGCACGAGGATGACTACGTTCCCCAACCCAGTCATGGGACGGCCTCCCCGTCAACAACCACGGATATAGGAAGGTAATGCGGAGAATATGAGGAAATGCGGAAGCAGTGTAATTGGAGCCGTAATGAGCAATCAACACCAATCAATCCAGGAAGGGCAAACGGCGGCAGCTGACAACTCTGCATGCAGACTCCCACAAAATGGGAAAGGGGAGGCATAGGAATGCAAAGATAGTAGGGGATGTAGTAGAAATGCAAAGAGCAAAGAACCGAAATAGCACAGCCAAGTACAGAGGTAACATAACGGCGGCAGCAGACAAAATGCATCATATGCCATGTGCCTGCAGGATGCACTGCAGGCAATAGTAGGTGCAACGTGCAGAAACAGTAATGTAAGATGCAAAGCTAAGCCAATGCAGGCAACTGTAATGTAACACTAAAGGCAATACCGTTGCAGTTGCAATGGTAAAACACTGAAGATAATCCACAGATACGGCTGCACAGACACACCCAATGACATCACCGGGTATACAGCACAACAGTATAAAGTGTGAATGCACACAACACACAGCGCGATTTCCCAAACGCCGCACCGTAGGGTGTAAACACACGGGGAACTTTTAATATGTATATGTTGGGTGCCGCCGTGGCTGTGATGCATAGGTATGTGTCAGAGACAGACGGAGTTGCGGAGGAGGGTGCCGACAACTACCGTGAGGCCTCATAGGAGAAGGAGAGTGTTCAGACCAAGGGTGACCTACCAGGGGCTGCAAGACCTGGAGATAGTAGAGCCCTACAGGGTGGACAGGGACACGTTACAGCAAATAGTGGAGCTGTGCCGGCCACGCCTGAGAACAAGAGACAACAGAGGGGAGCCCATCCCAGTGGACACAAAGGTATGTGTGAGCTTGTAATACTGGCCACAGGTACCTTCAAAGGCCAACCGGGATATAATGGGCATCTCACAGGCATCAGCATCCAGGGTACTACACCAGTTCCTGGATGCCATGTTACGACATGCCCATGAGTATATAAACTTCCCCAGAACTCAGGAGGAGTTGGCTAGCAATATGCACCGCTTCCACCGTGTGGCACAATACCCAGAGGTACTGGGTGCGATAGACTGTACGCACATAGAAATCAAGTCACCACCCGGGAAGCAGGGCAGACGCTACATAAACCGCAAGGGATACCCCTCCATCAATTGCCAGGTCATGTGCAATGAGCAGGGCATTATCATGGATGTGTGTGCTGGCAGCCCTGGAAGCTACCACGACTCCCATATCTGGCATGCCTCACAGCTGTATCAGGTATTCGCCAGGGGGGACATCACACAAGGTCACCTTGTGGGGGATGCTGGCTACGCACTGGAGCCGTGGATGATGACACCCATCAGAAATGCACACACACACATGCAAGAACGCCATAATGAGGCACACGCACAAACTAGAATAATCATAGAGCGTGTGTTTGGGATGTTGAAATCACGGTTCCGGTGCTTGGATACATCCGGTGGAG
This sequence comes from Protopterus annectens, assembly GCF_019279795.1. Lineage (NCBI taxonomy): Eukaryota > Metazoa > Chordata > Ceratodontiformes > Protopteridae > Protopterus > Protopterus annectens. The sequence continues at coordinate 1,684,768,148 of NC_056741.1, forward strand.
CCTTGCAGTACTCTCCAGGCACATGTGTCCACATATTCATAGTATGTTGTATGCTACACAATATGATTCTGCGGAAACAGCTGCTGCAGGGACATAATGGTGTAGGGCCACCAAGCCCGTCACAACTGCCAATGCAAGCACAGGCACAGGGCGTTCAGCGCCATGAACACACTGTGCCAGCCCCAGTAGGTAGACGGAGGTGTACCCAATATGCCTATGCCCTGGCAAAGAGGGAACGCATAGCACATACTTTGACAGCGTAGGCCCCATGGGCTGACACCTCCCTACCTGCACACCAC